>NC_088400.1:14907002-15002002 GCF_034236695.1 Oncorhynchus nerka | reverse complement strand
AGAGAGAGGTGTTGTTAGGCCCTTATAGTACAGGATGTCCCTAGTACAGGATGTCCCTACGAATCAGATCCTAGAGGAGAGAGAGGTGTTGTTAGGCCCTTATAGTACAGGATGTCCCTATGAATCAGATCCTAGAGGAGAGAGAGGTGTTGTTAGGCCCTTATAGTATAGGATGTCCCTACGAATAAGGTCCTAGAGGAGAGAGAGGTGTTGTTAGGCCCTTATAGTACAGGATGTCCCTACGAATCAGGTCCTAGAGGAGAGAGAGGTGTTGTTAGGCCCTTATAGTACAGGATGTCCCTATGAATCAGATCCTAGAGGAGAGAGAGGTGTTGTTAGGCCCTTATAGTACAGGATGTCCCTATGAATCAGATCCTAGAGGAGAGAGGTGTTGTTAGGCCCTTATAGTACAGGATGTCCCTATGAATCAGGTCCTAGAGGAGAGAGGTGTTGTTAGGCCCTTATAGTACAGGATGTCCCTACGAATCAGATCCTAGAGGAGAGAGAGGTGTTGTTAGGCCCTTATAGTACAGGATGTCCCTATGAATCAGATCCTAGAGGAGAGAGAGGTGTTGTTAGGCCCTTATAGTACAGGATGTCCCTACGAATCAGGTCCTAGAGGAGAGAGAGGTGTTGTTAGGCCCTTATAGTACAGGATGTCCCTATGAATCAGATCCTAGAGACAGAGAGGTGTTGTTAGGCCCTTATAGTACAGGATGTCCCTATGAATCAGATCCTAGAGGAGAGAGGTGTTAGGCCCTTATAGTACAGGATGTCCCTACGAATCAGGTCCTAGAGGAGAGAGAGGTGTTGTTAGGCCCTTATAGTACAGGATGTCCCTACGAATCAGGTCCTAGAGGAGAGAGAGGTGTTGTTAGGCCCTTATAGTACAGGATGTCCCTACGAATCAGGTCCTAGAGGAGAGAGAGGTGTTGTTAGGCCCTTATAGTACAGGATGTCCCTATGAATCAGGTCCTAGAGGAGAGAGGTGTTGTTAGGCCCTTATAGTACAGGATGTCCCTATGAATCAGATCCTAAAGGTGAGAGAGGTGGTGTCACACCGTGTGTGTAGCGTGTGTGTAACGTGTGTAACGTGTGTGTTGGGTCTTTGAGAGGTTTTAGCCTGCAGGCGTTTCCCCATATTATTCTCTTATGCAACACTCTCCATCTGTCACACAAACACACAACAACAATTTTCTCTCTCTCTCTCTCTCTCTCTCTCCCTCTCTCCCTCTCTCCCTCTCTAAAGCCCTGGTTTAAAGCTAGCTCACAAACCTCAAGCTCCATAAATCATTAAGCAACAGAGATATGTACAGCTGTGAACTACAGACTTATTATACCAGTGGGCATTCAACACAATGACACAGAGATGGAAACAATACGGCACTTATTAAAGCATTAAGACGACAGATATCATCCTAAAATATCTTCAACATTATATAAAGATCATGTCTGGTAGTCCAGCCTGTTTAGGACAGACAGAGAGGTAGTCTGGTAGTCCAGCCTGTTTAGGACAGACAGAGAGGTTGTCTGGTAGTCCAGCCTGTTTAGAACAGACAGAGAGGTAGTCTGGTAGTCCAGCTTGTTTAGGACAGACAGAGAGGTAGTCTGGTAGTCCAGCCTGTTTAGGACAGACAGAGAGGTAGTCTGGTAGCCCAGCCTGTTTAGGACAGACAGAGAGTTAGTCTGGTAGTCCAGCCTGTTTAGGACAGACAGAGAGTAGTCAGGTCTGCCTGTTTAGGACAGACAGAGAGTTAGTCTGGTAGTCCAGCCCAGCCTGTTGTTTAGGACAGACAGAGAGGTAGTCAGGTAGCCCAGCCTGTTTAGGACAGACAGAGAGGTAGTCTGGTAGCCCAGCCTGTTTAGGACAGACAGAGAGTTAGTCTGGTAGTCCAGCCTGTTTAGGACAGACAGAGAGGTAGTCTGGTAGTCCAGCCTGTTTAGGACAGACAGAGAGGTAGTCTGGTAGCCCAGCCTGTTTAGGACAGACAGAGAGTTAGTCTGGTAGTCCAGCCTGTTTAGGACAGACAGAGAGGTAGTCAGGTAGCCCAGCCTGTTTAGGACAGACAGAGAGGTAGTCTGGTAGTCCAGCCTGTTTAGGACAGACAGAGAGGTAGTCTGGTAGTCCAGCCTGTTGAAGACAGGCAGAGAGGTAGTCTGGTAGTCCAGCCTGTTTAGGACAGACAGAGAGTTAGTCTGGTAGTCCAGCCTGTTTAGGACAGACAGAGAGGTAGTCTGGTAGCCCAGCCTGTTTAGGACAGGCAGAGAGGTAGTCTGGTAGCCCAGCCTGTTTAGGACAGACAGAGAGGTAGTCTGGTAGCCCAGCCTGTTTAGGACAGACAGAGAGGTAGTCTGGTAGCCCAGGCTGTTTACTGGAGTCTGTATTGGGCTGTGTACTGGGCTGTGTACTGGACTGTGCACTGGGCTGTGTACTGGGCTGTGTACTGGGCTGTGTGCTGGGCTCTGTACTGGGCTGTGTACTGGGCTGTGTATTGGGCTGTGTACTGGAGTCTGTATTGGGCTGTGTACTGGGCTGTGTACTGGACTGTGCACTGGGCTGTGTACTGGGCTGTGTACTGGGCTGTGTGCTGGGCTCTGTACTGGGCTGTGTACTGGGCTCTGTACTGGGCTGTGTACTGGGCTCTGTACTGGGCTGTGTACTGGGCTCTGAACTGGGCTGTGTACTGGGCTCTGTACTGGGCTGTGTACTGGGCTCTGTACTGGGCTGTGTACTGGGCTCTGTACTGGGCTGTGTACTGGGCTCTGTACTGGGCTGTGTACTGGGCTCTGTACTGGGCTGTGTACTTGGCTCTGTACTGGGCTGTGTACTGGGCTCTGTACTGGGCTGTGTACTGGGCTGTGTACTGGGCTGTGTACTGGGCAGTGGGACTGGGCTGTGTACTGGGCTGTGTACTGGGCTGTGTACTGGGCAGTGGGACTGGGCTGTGTACTGGGCTGTGTACTGGGCTGTGTACTGGGCTGTGTACTGGGCAGTGGGACTGGGCTGTGTACTGGGCTGTGTACTGGGCTGTGTACTGGGCTGTGTACTGGGCAGTGGGACTGGGCTGTGTACTGGGCTGTGTACTGGGCTGTGTACTGGGCTGTGTACTGGGCAGTGGGACTGGGCTGTGTACTGGGCTGTGTACTGGGCTGTGTACTGGGCTGTGTACTGGGCTCTGTACTGGGCTGTGTACTGGGCAGTGGGACTGGGCTGTGTACTGGGCTGTGTACTGGGCTGTGTACTGGGCTGTGTACTGGGCAGTGGGACTGGGCTGTGTACTGGGCTGTGTACTGGGCTGTGTACTGGGCTGTGTACTGGGCAGTGGGACTGGGCTGTGTACTGGGCTGTGTACTGGGCTCTGTACTGGGCTGTGTACTGGGCAGTGGGACTGGGCTGTGTACTGGGCTGTGTACTGGGCTGTGTACTGGACTGTGTACTGGGCTGTGTACTGGGCTGTGTACTGGACTGGGTACTGGGCTGTGTACTGGGCTGTGTACTGGACTGTGTACTGGGCTGTGTACTGGGCTGTGTACTGGGCTGTGTACTGGGCTGTGTACTGGACTGTGTACTGGGCTGTGTACTGGGCTGTGTACTGGGCTGTGTACTGGACAGTGGGACTGAACAACTCTTAATGATGATGTATATAAGAGAGGAAAGACCAATACACCACATGACTAAAAGTATGTGGACACCTGCTCGTCAAACATCTCATTAATATGGAGTTGGTCCCCTTTTGCTTCGATAACAGCCCCCACTCTTCTGGGAAGGCTTTCCACTAGATGTTGGAACATTGCTACGGGGACTTGCTGCCACTCAGCCACAAGAGCATTAGTGAGGTTGGGCACTGATGTTGGGCGATTAGGCCTGGCTTGCGGTCGGCTTTCCAATTCATCCCAAGGGTGTTTGATGGGTTTGAGGTCAGGGCTCTGTGCAGGCCAGTCAAGTTCTTCCACACCGATCTCGACAAACTATTTCTGTATGGACATCGCTTTGTGCACGGGGGCATTGTCATGCTGAAACAGGAAAGGGCCTGCCCCAAACTGTTGCCACAAGGTTGGAAGCACAGAATCTTCTAAAATGTCCTTGTATTCTGTAGCATTTAGATTTCACTTCACTGGAACTAACGGGCCTAGTCCGAACCATGAAAAACAGCCCCAGAACATTTGTTCTCCTCCACCAAACAGTTCTTGTACTGATGTTGCTTCCGGAGGCAGTCTGTAACTCGGTAGTGAGAGTTGCAACAGACGAAAGGACAGATGATTTTCACACGCTACGAGCTTCCTCACTCGATGGACCCGTTCTGTGAGTTTGTGTGGCCTACCCACTTCCCAGCCGAGCCGTTGTTGCTCCTAGAAGTTTTCACTTCACAATTAAAGCACTTACAGTTGACCAGGGCAGCTCTAGTAGGGCAGAAATTTGACAAACTGAATCGTTGGAATGGTGCATCCTCTGACGGTGCCACGTTGAAAGTCACTGAGCTCTTCGGTTAGGCCGTTCTACAACCGATGTTTATCTATGGAGATTTCATGGCTGTGTGCTCGGTTTTATACACCTGTCAGCAACGGGTGTGGCTGAAATAGACAAATCTACTAATTTGAAGGGGTGTCTACATAAACTCAACAAAAAAAGAAAGGTCCCTTTTTCAGGACCCTGTCTTTCAAAGATAATTCATAAAAATCCAAATAACTTCACAGATCTTCATTGTAAAGTGTTTTAACACTGTTTCCCATGCTTGTTCAATGAACCATAAACAATTAATGAACATGCACCTGTGGAATGGTCGTTAAGACAGAGAGTTAAGGTCACAGTTATGAAAACTTAGGACACTAAAGAGGCCTTTCTACTGACTCTGAAAAACACAAAAAATAAAGATACCCAGGGTCCCTGCTCATCTGCGTGAACGTGCCTTAGGCATGCTGCAAGGAGGCATGAGGACTGCAGATGTGGCCAGGGCAATAAATTGCAATGTCCGTACTGTGAGACGCCTAAGACAGCACTACAGGGAGACAGGACGGACAGCTGATCGTCCTCGCAGTGGCAGACCACGTGTAACAACACCTGCACAGGATCGGTACATCCGAACATCACACCTGCGGGACAGGTACAGGATGGCAACAACAACTGCCCAAGTTACACCAGGAACGCACAATCCCTTCATCAGTGCTCAGACTGTCCACAATAGGCTGAGAGAGGCTAGACTGAAGGCTTATAGGCCTATTGTAAGGCAGGTCCTCACCAGACATCACCGGCAACAACGTCGCCTATGGCCACAAACCCACCGTCGCTGGACCAGACAGGACTGGCAAAAAGTTTTCTTTCCTGATGAGTCACGGTTTTGTCTCACCAGGGGTGATGGTTGGATTCGCGTTTATCGTAGAATGAATGAGCGTTACACTGAGGCCTGTACTCTGGAGTGGGATCGATTTGGAGGTGGAGGGTCCGTCATGGTCTGGGGCGGTGTGTCACAACATCACTGAGCTTGTTGTCATTGCAGGCAATCTCAACTCTGTGCATTACAGGGAAGACATCCTCCTCCCTCATGTGGTATCCTTCCTGCAGGCTCATCCTGACATGACCCTCCAGCATGATAATGCCACCAGCCATACTGCTCATTCTGTGTGTGATTTCCTGCAAGACAGGAATGTAAGTGTTCTGCCATGGCCAGCGAAGAGCCCGGATCTCAATCCCATTGAGCACGTCTGGGACCTGTTGGATTGGAGGGTGAGGGCTAGGGCCATTCCCCCCAGAAATGTCCAGGAACTTGCAAGTGCCTTGGTGGAAGACTATTGTAAAGTGGCTGTTCCACTGGATGTCATAAGGTGAAAGCACCAATTTGTAAGTCGCTCTGGATAAGAGCGTCTGCTAAATGACTTAAATGTAAATGTAAATGGAAGAGTGGGGTAACATCTCACAGCAAGAACTGGCAAATCTGGTGCAGTCCACGAGGAGGAGATGCACTGCAGCACTTAATGCAGCTGGTGGCCACACCACATACTGACTGTTACTTTTGATTTTGACCCCCCCTTTGTTCAGGAACACATTATTCTATTTATGTTAGTCACATGTCTGTGGAACTTGTTCAGTTTATGTCTCAGTAGTTGAATCTCGTTATGTTCATACAAATATTTACACATGTGAAGTTTGCTGAAAATAAATGCAGTTGACAGTGAGAGAACATTTATTTTTTTGCTGAGTTTACATGTGTATATAGTGTATTTAAAATAGAGAGAATCCATGTACCAGCATGATTCAGTAAATTAGCCTGTTGAGATCAGATGTGTCTGGTCTCCACGTACTGTTAAGGATGAGAGGATGAGAGGAGAGGAGGAGATTTGAGGAGGAGGACGAGGAGAGGAGGAGAGGATGGGAGGAGGAGGGGAGGAGAGGATGAGAGGAGGAGGGGAGAAGGAGAGGGTGAGAGGAGGAGGGGGGAAGAGGAGGAGAGAAGGAGAGGATGAGAGGATGAGAGGAGGGGAGGAGAGGATGAGAGGAGGAGGGGAGGGGAGGATGAGAGGAGGAGGGGAGAAGGAGGGGATGGGAGGAGTAGGGGAGGGGAGGATGAGAGGAGGAGGGGAGAAGGAGAGGGTGAGAGGAGGGGAGGAGAGGAGAGGATGGGAGGAGGAGGGGAGGGGAGGGGAAGATGAGGGGAGAAGGAGAGGGTGAGAGGAGGAGGAGGGAGAAGAGGAGGAGAGAAGGAGAGGATGAGAGGAGGGGAGGAGAGGAGAGGATGAGAGGAGAAGGGGATGAGAGGAGGAGAGAAGGAGAGGATGAGAGGAGGAGGGGAAAAGAGGGGTGAAGGAGAGGATGAGAAGAGGAGGGGAAAAGAGGAGGAGAGAAGAAGAGGATGAGAGAGAGAGAGAGAGAGAGAGAGAGGAGCATGCAACAGGCCACCAACACGCCCTGAGGGCAGCCATTACACATGTTGTGTTGCACATTGTGAATAAGAAACTCAAGAACAAAGATGAGGGATTCATAATTAAGCATGTCCCGCAGACATCCCCGAGCAGTGTGTGTGTGTGCGTGTGTGTGTGTGCGTGTGTGTGTGTGTGTGTTTTGGCCAGAGAGGGGAGGTTTCAGGACAGAGAGGGGAGGTTTCATACCTTCTATATATACCTGAACTGGTTTGGAGCAGGACAGAGAGGGTAGGTTTCAGGACAGAGAGGGGAGGTTTCAGGACAGAGAGGGGAGGTTTCATACCTTCTATATATACCTGAACTGGTTTGGAGCAGGACAGAGAGGGGAGGTTTCAGGACAGAGAGGGGAGGTTTCATACCTTCTATATATACCTGAACTGGTTTGGAGCAGGACAGAGAGGGGAGGTTTCAGGACAGAGAGGGGAGGTTTCAGGACAGAGAGGGGAGGTTTCAGGACAGAGAGGGGAGGTTTCATACCTTCTTACAGAGGACCAGCTGGTGATCAAAGAGGAAGAAGACACGTTGCTGACTGCGTCCATAAGGCTGGTAGATCCAAGACATTTCTCCTGTATAGATCAACTCCGAGCTCCGGTCCAGGATGTCATCACCCTGGGGACCATAATAATACATGTCTTTATTTAGCACTATTCAAGGACCTAAAGACGCTCGTTTTAAACACACACACACACTCCGTTGAGTGTTGGTTAATTCCGAGTGGTGTACAGTATGTACCTCCCAGTCCAGGACGGAGGCCTGCCATTGGGCGATCTTGTCAATGTTCTCCAGCCTCCTCTTCCTCTCGTTGATCTGCTGAGTGACGTTACGCATCACCGCCAGCGCTGCCGCCACGTAGCGATAGTCACTATGGAAACAGAACACACATTACAACCACCACGTAGCGATAGTCACTATGGAGACAGAAGACACATTACAACCACCACATAGTAATAGTCATTATGGAGACAGAACACAGGTAATTTCAGGGGGATGAATCACACCTTAACGCAGTCGCTATTGCTACAGGTTTGTGTGTGCCAGATCAGTGTGTGTGTTAGTAAGTGTGTGTGTGTGTGTGTGTGTGTGTGTGTGTGTGTGTGTGTGTGTGTGTGTGTGTGTTGTGTGTGTGTGTGTTTGTGTGTGTGTCTGTGTGTTTTGTGTCTATCCGTGGAAGCAGGCCTATCCTCCATCTTGCAGACACACGACACACTACACTTTCACACACTCCTCACAGACTGAGGCAGACAGACAGACAGACAGACAGGAGAGAGAGAGACAGACTTAGAGGCAGACAGAGAGACAGATATCTGGCAGATAGAGTTAAGAGTGTTGGCTCCTGCCCCTGTCTGGCTGTGAGAGTGTTGGCTCCTGCCCCTGTCTGGCTGTGAGAGTGTTGGCTCCTGCCCCTGTCTGGCTGTGAGAGTGTTGGCTCCTGCCCGTTTCTGGCTGTGAGAGTGTTGGCTCCTGCCCCTGTCTGGCTGTGAGAGTGTTGGCTCCTGCCCCTGTCTGGCTGTGAGAGTGTTGGCTCCTGCCCCTGTCTGGCTGTGAGAGTGTTGGCTCCTGCCCCTGTCTGGCTGTGAGAGTGTTGGCTCCTGCCCCTGTCTGGCTGTGAGAGTGTTGGCTCCTGCCCCTGTCTGGCTGTGAGAGTGTTGGCTCCTGCCCCTGTCTGGCTGTGAGAGTGTGATTTGTGACCTGGAGCCGGATGAGACAAACACAGCTGAATGACTGACTTTGTGTGTGTCTATAATCCTACCTGTGCTCCTGTGCGGTGTATTTGAGCAGCTCGGCCAGCTGCAGGGGGTATTTGCAGATCTTCTGCACGGGTGTGAGGAGGAAGCCGTCGATAGCGATGTCGATCATCTGCTGCAGCAGACGACAGGCCTCGAAGAAGTGCTGGTACCTCCCGTCTCTCATCAGCTTGGACAGCTCCATGCAGGCGTCCAAGTGGTTGTTACAGTACTCAGAGTAGATCCAGAAGCCGTCTTGCTGTGGGACACAACAACAATGGAGGAGATGAGGAGATGGGGAGATGAGGAGATGGGGAGATGGGGAGATAGGGAGATGGGGAGATGGGGAGATGAGGAGATGGGGAGATGGGGAGATGGGGAGATGAGGAGATGAGGAGATGGGGAGATGAGGAGATGGGGAGATGGGGAGATGGGGAGATGAGGAGATGGGGAGATGGGGAGATAGGGAGATGGGGAGATGGGGAGATGAGGAGATGGGGAGATGGGGAGATGGGGAGATGAGGAGATGAGGAGATGGGGAGATGAGGAGATGGGGAGATGGGGAGATGGGGAGATGGGGAGATGAGGAGATGGGGATGGGAGATGGGGAGATGGGGAGATGAGGAGATGGGAGATGGGGAGATGGGGAGATGGGGAGATGGGGAGATGGGGAGATGGGGAGATGAGGAGATGGGGAGATGGGGAGATGGGGAGATGAGGAGATGGGGAGATGGGGAGATGAGGAGATGAGGAGATGGGGAGATGAGGAGATGAGGAGATGGGGAGATGAGGAGATGGGGAGATGAGGAGATGAGGAGATGAGGAGATGAGGAGATGGTTCATTTGTGATGTGAAACAATAAATCCTGCTGCAGGTATCATATGGTTGTTCAGCAGGCCTCTATCTTCAAATCAAATCAAATCAAATGTTATTTGTCACATATGCCGAATACAACAGGTGTAGAGACCTTACAGTGAAATGCTGAATACAACAGGTAGTAGACCTTACAGTGAAATGCTGAATACAACAGGTGTAGTAGACCTTACAGTGAAATGCTGAATACAACAGGTGTAGACCTTACAGTGAAATGCTGAATACAACAGGTTTAGACCTTACAGTGAAATGGTGAATACAACAGGTGTAGACCTTACAGTGAAATGCTGAATCAAAGGTGTAGACAAGTGAAATGCTGAATACAACAGGTGTAGACCTTATGAAATGCTGAATACAACAGGTGTAGACCTTACAGTGAAATGCTGAATACAACAGGTGTAGACCTTACAGTGAAATGCTGAATACAACAGGTGTAGACGTTACAGTGAAATGCTGAATACAACAGGTGTAGACGTTACAGTGAAATGCTGAATACAACAGGTGTAGACGTTACAGTGAAATGCTGAATACAACAGGTGTAGACCTTACAGTGAAATGCTGAATACAACAGGTGTAGACCTTACAGTGAAATGCTGAATACAACAGGTGTAGACCATACAGTGAAATGCTGAATACAACAGGTGTAGACCTTACAGTGAAATGCTGAATACAACAGGTTTAGACCTTACAGTGAAATGCTGAATACAACAGGTGTAGTAGACCTTACAGTGAAATGCTGAATACAACAGGTTTAGACCTTACAGTGAAATGCTGAATACAACAGGTGTAGACGTTACAGTGAAATGCTGAATACAACAGGTGTAGACCTTACAGTGAAATGCTGAATACAACAGGTGTAGACGTTACAGTGAAATGCTGAATACAACAGGTGTAGACCTTACAGTGAAATGCTGAATACAACAGGTGTAGACCTTACAGTGAAATGCTGAATACAACAGGTGTAGACCTTACAGTGAAATGCTGAATACAACAGGTGTAGACCTTACAGTGAAATGCTGAATACTACAGGTGTAGACCATACAGTGAAATGCTGAATACAACAGGTGTAGACCTTACAGTGAAATGCTGAATACAACAGGTGTAGACGTTACAGTGAAATGCTGAATACAACAGGTGTAGACGTTACAGTGAAATGCTGAATACAACAGGTGTAGACCTTACAGTGAAATGCTGAATACAACAGGTGTAGACCTTACAGTGAAATGCTGAATACAACAGGTGTAGACCTTACAGTGAAATGCTGAATACAACAGGTGTAGACCATACAGTGAAATGCTGAATACAACAGGTGTAGACCTTACAGTGAAATGCTGAATACAACAGGTTTAGACCTTACAGTGAAATGCTGAATACAACAGGTGTAGTAGACCTGTGAAATGCTGAATACAACAGGTTTAGACCTTACAGTGAAATGCTGAATACAACAGGTTTAGACCTTACAGTGAAATGCTGAATACAACAGGTGTAGACGTTACAGTGAAATGCTGAATACAACAGGTGTAGACGTTACAGTGAAATGCTGAATACAACAGGTGTAGACCTTACAGTGAAATGCTGAATACAACAGGTGTAGACGTTACAGTGAAATGCTGAATACAACAGGTGTAGACGTTACAGTGAAATGCTGAATACAACAGGTGTAGACCTTACAGTGAAATGCTGAATACAACAGGTGTAGACCTTACAGTGAAATGCTGAATACAACAGGTGTAGACCTTACAGTGAAATGCTGAATACAACAGGTGTAGACCTTACAGTGAAATGCTGAATACAACAGGTGTAGACCTTACAGTGAAATGCTGAATACAACAGGTGTAGACCATACAGTGAAATGCTGAATACAACAGGTGTAGACCTTACAGTGAAATGCTGAATACAACAGGTGTAGACGTTACAGTGAAATGCTGAATTACAACAGGTGTAGACCTTACAGTGAAATGCTGAATACAACAGGTGTAGACGTTACAGTGAAATGCTGAATACAACAGGTGTAGACCTTACAGTGAAATGCTGAACACAACAGGTGTAGACCTTACAGTGAAATGCTGAATACAACAGGTGTAGACCTTACAGTGAAATGCTGAATACAACAGGTGTAGACCTTACAGTGAAATGCTGAATACAACAGGTGTAGACGTTACAGTGAAATGCTGAATACAACAGGTGTAGACCTTACAGTGAAATGCTGAATACAACAGGTGTAGACCTGACAGTGACTTACAGGCCCTGAAACAACAATGCAGTTAAGATGTAAAAAAAAAAAAAAGTGTTTCTATAAAAAATAGAAACTAAAAGTAACAAATAATTAAACAGCAGTAAAATAACAATAGTGAGGCTATATACAGGGGGTACCGGTACAGAGTCAATGTGGAGACTATATACAGGGGGTACCGGTACAGAGTCAATGTGGAGACTATATACAGGGGGTACCGGTACAGAGTCAATGTGGAGACTATATACAGGGGTACCGGTAGAGTCAATGGGAGACTATATACAGGGGGTACCGGTACAGAGTCAATGTGGAGACTATATACAGGGGGTACCGGTACAGAGTCAATGTCAAATGTGGAGACTATATACAGGGGGTACCGGTACAGAGTCAATGTGGAGACTATATACAGGGGGTACCGGTACAGAGTCAATGTGGAGACTATATACAGGGGGTACCGGTACAGAGTCAATGTGGAGACTATATACAGGGGGTACCGGTACAGAGTCAATGTGGAGGCTATATACAGGGGGTACCGGTACAGAGTCAATGTGGAGGCTATATACAGGGGGTACCGGTACAGAGTCAATGTGGAGGCTATATACAGGGGGTACCGGTACAGAGTCAATGTGGTACAGAGTCAATGTGGAGGCTATATACAGGGGGTACCGGTACAGAGTCAATGTGGAGACTATATACAGGGGGTACCGGTACAGAGTCAATGTGGAGGCTATATACAGGGGGTACAGAGTCAATGTGGAGACTATATACAGGGGTACCGGTACAGAGTCAATGTGGAGGCTATATACAGGGGGTACCGGTACAGAGTCAATGTGGAGGCTATATACAGGGGGTACCGGTACAGAGTCAGTGTGGAGGCTATATACAGGGGGTACCGGTACAGAGTCAATGTGGAGACTATATACAGGGGGTACCGGTACAGAGTCAGTGTGGAGGCTATATACAGGGGGTACCGGTACAGAGTCAATGTGGAGACTATATACAGGGGGTACCGGTACAGAGTCAGTGTGGAGGCTATATACAGGGGGTAGAGTCAGTGTGGAGGCTATATACAGGGGGTACCGGTACAGAGTCAATGTGGAGACTATATACAGGGGTACCGGTACAGAGTCAGTGTGGAGGCTATATACAGGGGGTACCGGTACAGAGTCAATGTGGAGGCTATATACAGGGGGTACCGTACAGAGTCAATGTGGAGACTATATACAGGGGGTACCGGTACAGAGTCAGTGTGGAGGCTATATACTATACCGGTACAGAGTCAGTGTGGAGGCTATATACAGGGGGTACCGGTACAGAGTCAGTGTGGAGGCTATATACAGGGGGTACCGGTACAGAGTCAGTGTGGAGGCTATATACAGGGGGTACCGGTACAGAGTCAGTGTGGAGGCTATATGGGGGTACCGGTACAGAGTCAATGTGGAGGCTATATACAGGGTGTTACGGTACAGAGTCAATGTGGAGGCTATATACAGGGAGTACCAGTACAGAGTCAATGTGGAGGCTATATACAGGGGGTACCAGTACAGAGTCAGTGTGGAGGCTATATACAGGGGGTACCAGTACAGAGTCAATGTGGAGGCTATATACAGGGTGTTACGGTACAGAGTCAATGTGGAGGCTATATACAGGAGGTACCAGTACAGAGTCAGTGTGGAGGCTATATGGGGGTACCGGTACAGAGTCAGTGTGGAGGCTATATACAGGGGGTACCGGTACAGAGTCAATGTGGTACAGAGTCAATGTGGAGGCTATATACAGGGGGTACCGGTACAGAGTCAATGTGGAGGCTATATACAGGGTGTTACGGTACAGAGTCAATGTGGAGGCTATATACATGAGGTACCGGTACAGAGTCAGTGTGGAGGCTATATGGGGGTATCGGTACAGAGTCAGTGTGAAGGCTATATGGGGGTACCGGTACAGAGTCAATGTGGAGGCTATATACAGGGGGGTACTGGTACAGAGTCAATGTGGAGGCTATATGGGGGTACCAGTACAGAGTCAATGTGGAGGCTATATGGGGGTTCCGGTACAGAGTTAATGTGCGGGGACACCGGTTAGTTGAGGTAATATGTACATGTAGGAAGAGTTAAAGTGACTATGCATAGTTACTAAACAGAGAGTAGCAGCAGCGTAAAAGAGGGGTCTGGGTAGCCCTTTGATTAGCTGTTCAGGAGTCTTATGGCTGGGGGTTGGAAGATGGTAAGAAGCCTCTTGTACCTAGACTTTGTGCTCCGGTACCGCTTGCCGTGTGGTAGCAGAAAGGACAGTCCATGACTAGGGTGGCTGGAGTCTTTGACAATTTTTAGGGCCTTCCTCTGACACCGCCTGTTATAGAGGTCCTGGATGGCAGGATGCTTGACCCCAGTGATGTACCCTCTGTAGTGTATTGTGGTCTGATGCCGAGCAGTTGAATCACATTGAAGGAGATGTTGTTGTCCTGGCACCACACGGCCACGTCTCTGACCTCCTTATAGGCTGTCTCATTGTTGTCAGTGATCAGGCCTACCACTGTTGTGTCATCGGCAACCTTGATGATGGTGTTGGAGTCGTGCCTGGCCATGCAGTCATGAGTGAACAGGGAGTACAGGAGGGGACTGAGCATGCACCCCTGAGGAGCCCCCGTGTTAAGGATCAGTGTGGCGGATGTGTTGTTACCTACCCTTACCACCTGGGGGCGGCCTATCAGGAAGCAGTTGAGCAAGCTGTTAAGGAACCTTTTGGACCTAGACTTGGTGCTCCGGTACCACTTGCCGTGCGGTAGCAAAGAGAACAGTCTATGACTTGGTAACTGGAGTCTTTGACCATTTTTAGGGCCTTCCTCTGACACCGCCTAGTATATAAGTCATGGATGTCAGGAAGCTTGGCCCAAGTGATGTACTGGGGCATACCCACTACCCTCTGCAGTGCCTTATGGTCAGATGCCGAGCAGTTGCCATACCAGGCGGTGATGCAACAGGTCAGGATGCTCTCGATGGTGCAGCTGTATAATTTTTTGAGGATCTGGGCACCCATGCCAAAGCTTTTCAAATCTTTTCAGTCTCCTGAGGGGGAAAAGGCGTTGTTGTACCCTCTTCTTGACTTTCTTGGTGTGCTTGGACCATGTTAGTTTGTTGGTGATGTGGACACCAAGGACCTTGAAGCTCTCAACCTGCTCCACTACAGCCCCGTTGATGTGAATGGGGGCGTGTTCGGCCATCCTTTTCCTGTAGTCCACAATCACCTCCTATGTATTGCTCACGTTGAGGGAGAGGCTGTTGTCCTGGCACCACACTGCCAGGTCTCTGCCTCCTCCCTATAGGCTGTCTCATTGTTGTCGGGGATCAGGCCTACCACCATTGTGTCACCAGCAAACATAATGATGGTGTTGGAGTCGTGCTTGGCCACGCAGTCGTGGGTGAAAAGGGAGTAAAGGAGGGGACTAAACCCCGGAGGGGCCCCCGTGTTGAGGATCAACATGGCAGATGTGTTGTTGCCTACCCTTACCAGCTGGGGGCGGCTCGTCAGGAAGTCCAGGATCCAGTTGCAGAGGGAGGTGTTTAGTCCCATGGTCCGTAGCTTAGTGATGAGTTTTGTGGGCACTATGAACAGAATTCACACTTTTGTCCAGTTGGGAAAGGGCAGTGTGGAGTGCGACTGAGTTTTGCGTCATCTGTGGATCTGTTGGGGCGGTATGCAAATTGGAGTGGGTCTAGGGTTTCAGAGATAATGGTGTTGATGTGAGACATGACCAGCCTTTCAAAGAACTTCATGACTACCGACTGAGCGTTACGGGGCTGTAGTCATTTAGGCAGGTTACCTTCACTTTCCTGGGAACAGGGACTATGGTGGTCTTGAAACATGTAGGTATTACAGACTCGGTCAGGGAGAGGTTGAAAATGTCAGTAAAGATACTTGCAAGTTGGCCGTGCATGCTCTGAGTACACGTCCTGGTTATCCTTCTGGCCCTGCGGTGAATGTTGACCTGTTTAAAGGTCTTGCTCACATCGGCTATGGAGAGCGTGATCACACAGTCATCTGGAACAGCTGGTGCTCTCATGCATGCTTCAGTGTTGCTTGCCTTGAAGCGAGCATAAAAGGCATTTAGCTTGTCTGGTAGGCTTGTGTCACTGGGCAGCTCGCGGCTGGGTTTCCCTTTGTCGTCCATAATAGTTTTCAAGCCCTGCCACATCCGACGAGCGTCAGAGACGGTGTAGTAGGATTCAATCTTTGCCCTGTATTGTCGCTTTTCCTGTTTGATGGTTCGTCTGAGGGCATAGCATAATTTCTTATACGCGTGTTTAATTAGTGTTCAGCGGATGTTGCCTGTAATCCATGGCTTCTGGTTGGGATATGTACGTATGACCACTGTGGGGACGACGTCGTCGAGGCACTTATTGATGAAGCAGGTGACTGAGGTGGTATACTCCTCAATGCCATTGGATGAATACCAGAACATGTCCCAGTCTGTGCTAGCAAAACAGTCCTGTAGCGTAGCATCCACGTCATCTGACCACTTCCGTATTGAGTGAGTCACTGGTACTTCCTGCTTTAGTTTTTGCTTGTAAGCAGAAATCAGGAGGATAGAATTATGGTCAAATTTTCCAAATGGAGGGCGAGGGAGAGCTATGTACACATATCTGTGTGTGGAGTAAAGGTGGTCTAGAGTTTTTTTCCCCCTGGTTGCACATGTGACATGCTGGTAGAAATGAGGTATAACAGATTTAAGTTAACCTGCATTAAAGTCCCCGGCCACTAGGAGCGCCGCTTCTGGATGAGCATTTTCTTGTTTGTTTATGGCCTTATACAGCTGGTTGAGTGCGATCTTAGTGTCAGAGTCAGTTTGTGGTGGTAAATAGATGGTTATGAAAAATATAGATTGGTAGATAGTGTAGTCTGCAGCTTATAATAAGGTACTCTACCTCAGGTGAGCAATACCTTGAGACTACGTTAATATTAGACATTGACACACACTCCCACTTCTCGTCTTGCCAGACACAGCTGTTCTGTCCTGCTGATTCATGGAAAACCCAGCCAACTGTTTATTATGTGTTGTGGTTCAGCCACGACTCGGTGAAACATGAGATGTTACAGTTTTTAATGTCCCGCTGGTAGGATAGTCTTTAATGGAGCTCATCCAGTTTATTCTCCAGTGATTGTACGTTGGCCAATAGAACGGATGGTAGAGGCGGGTTACACACTCGCCGATGAATTCTCACAAGGCACCCTGATCTGTGTCCCCTACATTTCCTTATTTTCTTCATGCGAATGATGGGGATTTCGGCCTTGTCTGGGATCAACATTATATTCTTCACGTCAGACTCAAAGAAAATATCTTTATCCAGTTTGAGGTGAGTAATCGCTGTTCTGATATCCAGAAGCTCTTTTCGGTCAAAAGAGACAGTAGCATCAACATTATGTACAAAATAAGTTACAAATAGGGGCCTCCCGGGTGGCACAGCGGGGGGGCTTTACGTGGCTCATCGTGCTCTAGCGACTCCTTGTGTAGGACCGGGCACCTGCAGGCTGACTTCGGTCGTCAGTTGAAAGGTGTTTCTTCCGACACATTGGTGCGACTGGCTTCCAGATTAAGCGGGCGGGTGTTAAGAAGCGTGGTTTGGCGGGTCATGTTTCGGGGGACGCATGACTCGACTTTCGCCTCTCCCGAAGCCTGTTGGGGAGTTGCGGCGATTGAGACACGTTACAAACAATGTGAAAAAACACACAAAATAGCACAGTTGGTTAGGAGCCTGTAAAACGGCAGCCATCCCCTCGGCGCCAATCTGAATATCATCTTGGTGTTGAATAATAACTTACATGTTCTAGAAAGCAGGGTCCTATATAGGTTAGTAACTTACCTGTTCTAGAAAGCAGGGTCCTATCTAGGTAGTAACTTACCTGTTCTAGAAAGCAGAGTCCTATCTAGGTAGTAACTTACCTGTTCTAGAAAGCAGAGTCCTATCTAGGTAGTAACTTACCTGTTCTAGAAAGCAGGGTCCTATCTAGGTAGTAACTTACCTGTTCTAGAAAGCAGAGTCCTATCTAGGTAGTAACTTACACGTTCTAGAAAGCAGGGTCCTATCTAGGTAGTAACTTACATGTTCTAGAAAGCAGAGTCCTATCTAGGTAGTAACTTACATGTTCTAGAAAGCAGGGTCCTATCTAGGTAGTAACTTACATGTTCTAGAAAGCAGAGTCCTATCTAGGTAGTAACTTACCTGTTCTAGAAAGCAGGGTCCTATCTAGGTAGTAACTTACCTGTTCTAGAAAGCAGAGTCCTATCTAGGTAGTAACTTACCTGTTCTAGAAAGCAGGGTCCTATCTAGGTAGTAACTTACATGTTCTAGAAAGCAGGGTCCTATCTTGGTAGTAACTTACATGTTCTAGAAAGCAGAGTCCTATCTAGGTAGTAACTTACATGTTCTAGAAAGCAGAGTCCTATCTAGGTAGTAACTTACCTGTTCTAGAAAGCAGGGTCCTATCTAGGTAGTAACTTACCTGTTCTAGAAAGCAGGGTCCTATCTAGGTAGTAACTTACCTGTTCTAGAAAGCAGGGTCCTATCTAGGTAGTAACTTACCTGTTCTAGAAAGCAGAGTCCTATCTAGGTAGTAACTTACCTGTTCTAGAAAGCAGGGTCCTATCTAGGTAGTAGCTTACCTGTTCTAGAAAGCAGAGTCCTATCTAGGTAGTAACTTACCTGTTCTAGAAAGCAGGGTCCTATCTAGGTAGTAACTTACATGTTCTAGAAAGCAGAGTCCTATCTAGGTAGTAACTTACATGTTCTAGAAAGCAGGGTCCTATCTTGGTAGTAACTTACATGTTCTAGAAAGCAGGGTTCTATCTAGGTAGTAACTTACATGTTCTAGAAAGCAGGGTTCTATCTAGGTAGTAACTTACATGTTCTAGAAAACAGGGTCCTATCTCAGACAGGTGTGGTTCCTCGTTGTTGTATTGTTTCTCCAGGTCTCTAACGAAGCCCATCTGGAAACGGTAGATGTCCTCGATGTTCCCAAAGATCACCCTCAGCTGGTCATCGTTAAACATGTCTACCCTCTTCCTACACTGACGCAGGTAGCCCTGGAAGAAAGATGATTATACATAGAGTAGGATGGGGATGAGCAAAGGATTGTGTGTGTGTGCGTGTGTGTGTGTGCTCATGCTTGTGTGTGTGTGTCTGAGTGTGTGTGTGTGTGTGTGTGTGTGTGTGTGTGTGTGTGTGTGTGTGTGTGCTGGTGTGTGTGTGTGTCTGAGTGTGTGTGTGCTGGTGTGTGGGTTCCCACATTTCAACATATTTTCCTGTACTCTCCCATGTATCCCTGGAGAGAATCATGAAAGCAGATTGAGTCTAGTTTTAAACACTACTGCTATAATCAATTCACCACAGTTAGACTACTGTTCCAAGAGAGCTCACGTACCCCTGCATGTGTGTGTGTGTTTGTCGGTTTGTGTGTGTGTGTGTGTGTGTGTGTGTGTGTGTGTGTGTGTGTGTGTGTGTGTGTGTGTGTATTGTGTGTGTGTGTGTGCATGCATGCGTTTTCCCAAGTGTGCGAGTAGGTGTGTGTGTATGTATGCGTGTGCACGTACAGTATGTACTGTAAGTGTGTGTACCTCACAGATGTCCTTGAGGTGTTTGATGTAGTGTCTCTCTGTGCTCATAATCTCATTGATGACGTTGGCTCTCATCTGGTCACGGTTCTGAAGCGGCGAGCCCAGGCACAGGCAGTCGTTGGTCGGATCCAGGTGACCGTTAGCCATTTCACTGGTCCCCTCCACAGGCTCCACCCCCCCATCCTCCTGGTTCACCCACAGCTGAGGAGACCAACACACACACTCCTGAATGGGAGATAAAATTATGACTATATACTACTACTATCAGAGGGCTTTAACACAGAACACATCACATCCCTTAGTTCATCTCTTCCTCTTCCAGACATCTTTTAATCACTTGTTCCAGGTTCAGGTTGTAGTTGCCAGCTCTGGGGCTCAGAGGAGAGTAGACCGAGGGACAGAGAGACAGAGGGACAGAGAGAGAGAGACAGAGGCACAGGGACAGGGACAGAGACAGAGGGGATCTTTGTTCCAGCATTGAGCTGTAGACACACTCACACATACATCCAAAACACATCGCTCAGCTTGAGGTAGAGTTAGAGTTAGGTTAGAGGTAGGTTAGAGGTAGGTTAGAGTTAGGTTAGAGCTAGGTTAGAGTTAAGTTAGAGGTAGGTTAGAGGTAGGTTAGAGGTTAGAGGTAGGTTAGAGTTAGATTAGAGGTAGGTTAGAGGTTAGAGGTAGGTTAGAGGTAGGTTAGAGGTTAGAGGTAGGTTAGAGTTAGGTTAGAGCTAGGTTAGAGGTAGGTTAGAGTTAGGTTAGAGTTAGGTTAGAGGTACGTTAGAGGTAGGTTAGAGGTTAGAGGTAGGTTAGAGTTAGGTTAGAGGTAGGTTAGAGAGGATCAGATGCCTGGTACAGTAGCCAAGCCAACACCTGATGATGAAACACTGTGTGCCTACTGAACATCTAAGAGGCGACGGTTGTAATGCCAAACACACGACGCCATGCAGCTTCACAACAACAAGCAGAGAGACGGGTGGAGACAACTGGTGCTACTGTGCTAATGTGCTACTGTGCTAATGTGCTACTGTGCTAATGTGCTAATGTGCTAATGTGCTACTGTGCTAATGTGCTACTGTGCTAATGTGCTACTGTGCTACTGCGGAAGAGGGTGCTCCCAAATTGAATATTCCCTTTATAGTGCACTACTTTCAACCACTATATAGGTAAAAAGGGTGCCATTTGGGACGCATCGTGGAGGAGAAGACTGCGGTACGAAGACTCAGTTATAAACAAACTATAAAAAGAGTAAAAATGGTAATGTATATAAAAAGGAGTAATACAGAAAGGAGAAGGCTGTAACTTCTCTATAAAATATCCTGTTGAGATGATTCCCAATCTTGTGTCTCAGGTTCTGGAAACGTTAGAAGTGCGTTGGTTGATTGGTTGGGTAATGTTTGGGAGACGTTGCGTTGGCAGACTGAGGCGGTGGATGGTGGGTGGAGTATGGCTGGATGGTTGATTGGTTGGGTAATGTTTGGGAGACGTCGCGTTGGCAGACTGAGGTGGTGGGTGGTGGGTGGAGTATGGCTGGATGGTTGATTGGTTGGGTAATGTTTGGGAGACGTCGCGTTGGCAGACTGAGGTGGTGGATGGTGGGTGGAGTATGGCTGGATGGTTGATTGGTTGGGTAATGTTTGGGAGACGTTGCGTTGGCAGACTGAGGTGGTGGATGGTGGGTGGAGTATGGCTGGATGGTTGATTGGTTGGGTAATGTTTGGGAGACGTCGCGTTGGCAGACTGAGGTGGTGGGTGGTGGGTGGAGTATGGCTGGATGGTTGATTGGTTGGGTAATGTTTGGGAGACGTTGCGTTGGCAGACTGAGGCGGTGGATGGTGGGTGGAGTATGGCTGGATGGTTGATTGGTTGGGTAATGTTTGGGAGACGTTGTGTTGGCAGACTGAGGCGGTGGATGGTGGGTGGAGTATGGCTGGGTGGTTGATTGGTTGGGTAATGTTTGGGAGACGTTGCGTTGACAGACTGAGGCGTTGGGTGGTGGGTGGTGGGTGGAGTATGGCTGGATGGTTGATTGGTTGGGTAATGTTTGGGAGACGTTGAGTTGGCAGACTGAGGTGGTGGGTGGTGGGTGGAGTATGACTGGATGGTTGATTGGTTGGGTAATGTTTGGGAGACGTTGAGTTGGCAGACTGAGGTGGTGGGTGGTGGGTGGAGTATGGCTGGATGGTTGATTGGTTGGGTAATGTTTGGGAGACGTTGCGTTGGCAGACTGAGGCGTTGGGTGGTGGGTGGAGTATGGCTGGATGGTTGATTGATGACGTGGGAAACGCACCTTAGACGTAGTGTTTTGGAACCGAGGAGTTGCTATGGGGTTGATATAGAAAAGCTGTTTTGTTTGGGGTTGAGGAGGGTGGGGTTCGACCTTAGAGAGAGAGAATGACAGAAACACACCGGTTCACTCAATGCCTGGATCGACTCAATGGATGGAGAGGTAGTGGTGGTGGGGAGAAATTGGTTCAGCCCCTGGACATGGAGTTGTCAGGGTTGGGATGGCCATTGGGGAGTCTGGAGAAAGCCTTGACTTGGTAATGTATGGAGCCTTTACTCAGTTAAGTAGCCTTTACCAGGTAATGTATGAAGTTAACAGGAAGTGAACTGTGCTGGCTTGGATTTCACACTGTTCAGCAGGGTTTCAGCTACTAAAGTAGATGTGTTACCAGGCCAGTATAGCTCGGCTCGGCTTGGATCGGCTCGGCTTTGCCCTACAGATGTAGGATCTTTATTTGATCACCCCGTTACAGGAGAACTTAATACTTAAAAGAAAACATTTTTTAAACTTTAAACCTTGTCATTTATATTTTGACTTGATTTTCCCCAAAAATGTATCAACCCCGACAAAAATGTATCAACCCCGACAAAAATGTATCAACCCCGACAAAAATGTCCATGAACTATAATCCACATAAAAATCCACATTTCCTGTTGCTTCAGGATTATTTTTCTGCTGTTAGCAAACTGGATCAAATGAAGATCCTACATGTGTAAACTGTGAATCGGGGTAGTCAGAAGACCGGGGTGACGTGTGGTATCACTAACTCACCCGTACGAAGCTGGCGGGGAACCACCCCTCCTCCTCGTCGATCTGACCCCACCACCAGTCCTTATTGGACGCGTCCAGCACCTTGATGACATCACCGGCCTTAAACGCCAACTCTCGGTCGGCCATGGTCACATGGTCCCATACTGCCTCAGCGCTGACGATAGATCCTCCACTTATCAACTGGAGACAAGGAACAAGGGAAGAGAGGGAGGGAGAGAGAGAGAGAGAGAGGGGAGAGAGAGAGAGAGAGAGTGGGGGGAGAGAGAGGGAGAGAGAGTGGGGGAGAGAGAGAGAGAGAGAGAGTGGGGGGAGAGAGAGCGAGAGAAATAGGGGGAGAGTGGGGATAAAGAAATGGAGAGCAGAGAGGAAAGAGAGAGGAAGAGAGTTTGGGTGGAGAGAGGAAAGGGGGGAGGACAGAGTGAGTGAGAGCGAGAGAGAGAGAGAGAGAGAGAGAGAGAGAGTTTGGGTAGAGAGAGAGAGAAAAGGGGGAGGACAGAGAGAGAGAGAGAGAGAGAGAGAGAGTTTGGGTGGAGAGAGAGAGAAAATGGGCGAGGACAGAGTGAGTGAGAGAGAGAGATTAAGTGATTATTCTCAATTCCACTGACACAAACACACACACAATATCATCAAGCTATTTTTTATTGAACTGCAATGAGACTAAATTGAATTAACCTCTGTGATCCAGGCTAGTAGGTCATTATCAGAAGCTTACAGCCAAGTCAAATACCATTAGCAACAATGTCATGTCAGCCACAGGCACATGAATCTCTAAAAATCACTATCATAAGAAAGTGTGGGGTATTCAGTCAGTTTAGTCCTAATTCCCAGTCATTAGCATCTCATCTTCGATAACACAACAACAACCAAGACACAGTAGAGTAGGCAGGTAACCCCACCAGCGTCAGCACCGGCTCTGTGACTGACTCCAAGACACAGTAGAGTAGGCAGGTAACCCCACCAGCGTCAGCACAGGCTCTGTGACTGACTCCAAGACACAGTAGAGTAGGCAGGTAACCCCACCAGCGTCAGCACCGGCTCTGTGACTGACTCCAAGACACAGTAGAGTAGGCAGGTAACCCCACCAGCGTCAGCACTGGCTCTGTGACTGACTCCAAGACACAGTAGAGTAGGCAGGTAACCCCACCAGCGTCAGCACCGGCTCTGTGACTGACTCCAAGACACAGTAGAGTAGGCAAGTAACCCCACCAGCGTCAGCACCGGCTCTGTGACTGACTCCAAGACACAGTAGTGGAGGCAGGTAACCCCACCAGCGTCAGCACAGGCTCTGTGACTGACTCCAAGACACAGTAGAGTAGGCAGGTAACCCCACCAGCGTCAGCACAGGCTCTGTGACTGACTCCAAGACACAGTAGAGTAGGCAGGTAACCCCACCAGCGTCAGCACCGGCTCTGTGACTGACTCCAAGACACAGTAGAGTAGGCAGGTAACCCCACCAGCGTCAGCACCGGCTCTGTGACTGACTCCAAGACACAGTAGAGTAGGCAGGTAACCCCACCAGCGTCAGCACCGGCTCTGTGACTGACTCCAAGACACAGTAGAGTAGGCAGGTAACCCCACCAGCGTCAGCACCGGCTCTGTGACTGACTCCAAGACACAGTAGAGTAGGCAGGTAACCCCACCAGCGTCAGCACCGGCTCTGTGACTGACTCCAAGACACAGTAGAGTAGGCAGGTAACCCCACCAGCGTCAGCACAGGCTCTGTGACTGACTCCAAGACACAGTAGAGTAGGCAGGTAACCCCACCAGCGTCAGCACCGGCTCTGTGACTGACTCCAAGACACAGTAGAGTAGGCAGGTAACCCCACCAGCGTCAGCACCGGCTCTGTGACTGACTCCAAGACACAGTAGAGTAGGCAGGTAACCCCACCAGCGTCAGCACCGGCTCTGTGACTGACTCCAAGACACAGTAGAGTAGGCAGGTAACCCCACCAGCGTCAGCACAGGCTCTGTGACTGACTGATTATAAAATGACAGAAACATCACAGCAGCATTGATGTAATGTAAATATCAAGGATCAACGATTGCTCAGATTTTCTGTCAGACTCTTTCTCTGTTACCGTGTGTGTGCTAACTATTTGTGTGTGTTGTTGTTCATAAAACACATGTTCTTCCCTGTATCTGTACGCTCTGATAAATAAGATACATAACGACTAATGAAAATACACACATGGCAATTTAATTCCACAAAATTATGCAAATGAACCTATAGACAGATAAGCATGACTGGTCAAATGTACTGTATTTCAATCGACTGGTATTTACATCAATGAATTGGCAAAAAAATATATATTTTACAATGGGATTTTTTTTCTTCTCCCAGATAATTTGATTTATTATCTTCTATTTTTGGGGCCAAAAGCCAGCTATTAGCGGCTAACAGAAACCCTTCTGTGAGGAGGCTCAGGGTAAAGGTCCTTCTTATTAGAGGAGCAGAGAAGTCAGAGATGACATCATTAGTCTGTTCCGTGTAGGAGCCACCACCCTCACACACACCTCCACCACCCACCATTATCCATCACTCTGACTAATGTCTCCATGTCACCTTGAGATAGACACAGACTTCAAAATATACACACACACACACACACACACACACACACACACACACACACACACACACACACACACACACACACACACACACACACACACACACAGAGTTCAACAGCAGTTTGCCTCTTAAACTCCGCCTCCAGCCATACTTCCTAGTGGCCTGCTGGAATATCTCAGGGAGAAGAGTCAATCAGACGAGAGGTGATAGCGGAGAGATCATAGAGAGAGTCTGGCCATTCATTCAGCTTTCAACCATAAAGCATTAGAATGGTTCACTAGAACCAGCCTATGACTTGTATGGAGAATTCGGTACAACAGAAAATCAATTGCCCTCAGTCAGGAGTGTATTGGCTTTTCTGATCATGCCGTTCTGTTTTTGAGTTCCCTATTTCACATACTGTATGTTTCCATTGCAGTTTCAATCAAAAGCATTATAACTCTAGGGTAGGCACGTTAGTGTGCCTCTATATCGACCAATCACAGTCAGTCTGACAGGGAGATTAGGTTCTCCTAACCTCTAACCTCTATTAATTGATGTGTAGGCTAATCTTCCAGACATCAGCAGAGAGAATGAAGATTCCTGAGCAGACCCTTAACCCCTAACCCCTAACGCTAACCCTTAACCCTTAACCCCTAACGCCTAACCCTTAACCCCTAACGCCTAACCCTTAACCCCTAACCCTTAACCCCTAACGCCTAACCCTTGACCCATACCACTTAGGTGCTATTGTAGTTCTGAAGGGATTGGATAGCAATGTGGTGAAAATTCCTACACAGGTGCCAAGGGCGATTCATATAGGACAATTCAAAGCAGATGCCATATTTCACAGAACCCCATCCACCACCAAGGGACCCACCTGAGAGGGCAAAGATCCCCGAAAGTACCATGCCAATTGGGGTCAGTCCCGCTCCCCTCCCCCCAACTGGATAACAAGCTCTCAATGGTCCCTGTACAACAGTACACAACCCCATTGACTAATAATACAACCTCTACTCTCTATGTAGATACACTACATGACCAAAAGTCTAATGTGATATTACAACACCGTAGCAACATCCCTCTAATGTGATATTACAACACCGTAGCAACATCCCTCTAATGTGATATTACAACACCGTAGCAACATCCCTCTAATGTGATATTACAACTCCGTAGCAACATCCCTCTAATGTGATATTACAACACCGTAGCAACATCCCTCTAATGTGATATTACAACACCGTAGCAACATCCCTCTAGTGTGATATTACAACACCGTAGCAACATCCCTCTAATGTGATATTACAACTCCGTAGCAACATCCCTCTAATGTGATATTACAACACCGTAGCAACATCCCTCTAATGTGATATTACAACACTGTAGCAACATCCCTCTAATGTGATATTACAACACTGTAGCAACATCCCTCTAATGTGATATTACAACACCGTAGCAACATCCCTCTAGTGTGATATTACAACACCGTAGCAACATCCCTCTAGTGTGATATTACAACACCGTAGCAACATCCCTCTAATGTGATATTACAACTCCGTAGCAACATCCCTCTAATGTGATATTACAACACCGTAGCAACATCCCTCTAATGTGATATTACAACACCGTAGCAACATCCCTCTAGTGTGATATTACAACACCGTAGCAACATCCCTCTAGTGTGATATTACAACACCGTAGCAACATCCCTCTAGTGTGATATTACAACACCGTAGCAACATCCCTCTAATGTGATATTACAACACCGTAGCAACATCCCTCTAATGTGATATTACAACACCGTAGCAACATCCCTCTAATGTGATATTACAACACCGTAGCAACATCCCTCTAATGTGATATTACAACACCGTAGCAACATCCCTCTAGTGTGATATTACAACACCGTAGCAACATCCCTCTCATGTGATATTACAACACCGTAGCAACATCCCTCTAATGTGATATTACAACATTGTAGCAACATCCCTCTAATGTGTGGGTCCAGCCAGAGCTAACACCAGTCCCTGTTCCTTCCTCTCTTCATCCCTCCATCCCCTCCCCAGGATAACAAGATCAGTTCTCTCCCTCTCTGATACATCGCAGAATCTTCCTGTAAATTAAAAGTGTTGCATAATCAATCTCTCTCTCTCTCTCTCTCTCTCTCCCCCCCTCTCTCCCCCTCTCCCCCTCTCTCTCTCCCCATTCCTCTCTCTCTCTTTCCCTCCCTCTCTCCCTCTCTATCTCTCTCTCCCATTCCTCTCTCTCTCTTCCCCCCTCTCTCCCTCTCTACCTCTCTCTCCCATTCCTCTCTCTCTCTTTCCCCCCCTCTCTCCCTCTCTATCTCTCTCTCCCATTCCTCTCTCTATCTGTCTTTCCCAGTAGGGGCTGCCTTTTGTTGATCAAAGGAAACCTGCTTGCAATGCACCCAAAAGATCTAATGTCCAACCAAAAAACACAGAAATAGAATCCATTTAACGGGCCTCCCCATTCAAGTCAATGATGGCATAATGTTTCCAAGCCTGTTCTATTCTATTCCTATTCCAACAACATCCTCTTGCTCCCATACCTGTTTACCTAGCTGGATCTGTCTACTATAGAGAGACATCCCTCTCTCCTATAACTCTGGAACTATCTGTCTAATGTAGAGAGACAGCCATCTCTCCTACAACTCTGGAACTATCTATCTACTGTAGAGAGACAGCCATCTCTCCTATAACTCTGGAACTATCTGTCTACTGTAGAGAGACAGCCATCTCTCCTATAACTCTGGAACTATCTATCTACTGTAGAGAGACAGCCATCTCTCCTATAACTCTGGAACTATCTGTCTACTGTAGAGAGACAGCAATCTCTCCTATAACTCTGGAACTATCTGTCTACTGTAGAGAGACAGCCATCTCTCCTATAACTCTGGAACTATCTGTCTACTGTAGAGAGACAGCCATCTCTCCTATAACTCTGGAACTATCTGTCTACTGTAGAGAGACAGCCATCTCTCCTATAACTCTGGAAGTATCTATCTACTGTAGAGAGACATCCCTCTCTCCTATAACTCTGGAAGTATCTATCTACTGTAGAGAGACATCCCTCTCTCCTATAACTCTGGAACTATCTATCTACTGTAGAGAGACAGCCATCTCTCCTATAACTCTGGAACTATCTGTCTACTGTAGAGAGACAGCCATCTCTCCTATAACTCTGGAAGTATCTGTCTACTGTAGAGAGACAGCCATCTCTCCTATAACTCTGGAAGTATCTATCTACTGTAGAGAGACAGCCATCTCTCCTATAACTCTGGAACTATCTATCTACTGTAGAGAGACAGCCATCTCTCCTATAACTCTGGAACTATCTATCTACTGTAGAGAGACAGCCATCTCTCCTATGAGACAGCCATCTCTCCTATAACTCTGGAACTATCTGTCTACTGTAGAGAGACAGCCATCTCTCCTATAACTCTGGAACTATCTGTCTACTGTAGAGAGACAGCCATCTCTCCTATAACTCTGGAACTATCTATCTACTGTAGAGAGACAGCCATCTCTCCTATAACTCTGGAACTATCTATCTACTGTAGAGAGACAGCCATCTCTCCTATAACTCTGGAACTATCTGTCTACTGTAGAGAGACAGCCATCTCTCCTGTGCCTCTAGATATATCTGCCTACTGCATAGCTAGACCCACAGACAGTATCACTGAAATCTGTGGTGCTGACGAGCTACTGGGTAACATTGCAGCAACAACATCAAAGAGAAAAGCGGATCCGACTGCAAACCTGTATTTGGGTCACATCACCGATAGATACAGACATGCATTGGTTTGAGTTGACACAGGTCATGATGTGCATTTCTGGTTCCAGGTCACACATAAGAAGGACAGTGGTAAACTGCCGAGCTGAAGATCCCCTCGCTGACACGATCACGCACCACACCACATCAGCATTCACAGCCAGAAACAACCTGGACAGCACCACACGACCACACACACACACGCACACGACCACACACACACACACACACACACACACACACACACACACACACACACACACACACACACACACACACACGCACACAGAGAGAGATACTGGAAAACATCCTTACCATGTTTGTGGCATTAAAATGTTCAGACAGCGTATGCATGGATGTATCTGGTCAGATAACCATCCTAGTAATAATCCTTTAAGAAACAGGTATATAGGTAATGATCCTTCAGAGAGAGAGAGAGAGAGAGAGAGAGAGAGAGAGAGAGAGAGAGAGAGAGAGAGAGAGAGGGAGAGTCCGGAGATGTGTGGAGGAAACGAGATGGTATTCCAGAATGAGGCTCTTCCTCTCCTCTGCGAGTGATGTACTGAGTCTGTCTCTCTCCCTCTGTCCTCCTGCCTGAACCTACCAACCTAGTTATGCAATGCACTTCTGCCCAGAATCTCCCAGCCAATCAGAGAGCCTCTGCCTCAAACCAGTGAGAAACAAACACATACCGGTGCATACACACATCTCTGACACACACACCTCCGACACACACATACACACACACATACACACATCTCTGACACACACACCTCCGACACACACATACACACACACACATACAGATATTGGCACTTCAGACTACATTATTCCAAATGAGTGAACACCGGGGACGCCTATAGATTCAGCTTTACAATGAAACTATAGATAACACACACACACACACACGTAAACACACACACACACGTAAACACACACACACACACGTAAACACACATACACACACGTAAACACACACACACACACACACACACACACGTAAACACACATACACACATAAACACACACGTAAACACACACACACACACGTAAACACACATACACACACGTAAACACACACACACACGTAAACACACATACACACGTAAACACACACACACACACACGTAAACACACACACACATGTAAACACATACACAAATGTAAACACATACACAAATGTAAACACACAAGTAAACACACACACACACGTAAACACGCACACACACGTAAACACACACAAACACACACGTAAACACACACAAACACACACGTAAACACACACAAACACACACGTAAACACACACGTAAACACACACAAACACACACGTAAACACACACGTAAACACGCACACACACGTAAACACACACAAACACACACGTAAACACACACGTAAACACACACAAACACACACACAAACACACACACGTAAACACACACAAACACACACGTAAACACACAAGTAAACACAGACGTAAACACACACACACACGTAAACACACACGTAAACACACACAAACACACACGTAAACACACACGTAAACACACGTAAACACACACAAACACACACGTAAACACACACGTAAACACACACAAACACACACGTAAACACACACGTAAACACGCACACACACGTAAACACACACAAACACACACGTAAACACACACGTAAACACACACAAACACACACAAACACACACGTAAACACACACGTAAACACACACAAACACACACGTAAACACACACGTAAACACACACACACGTAAACACACACAAACACACACGTAAACACACACGTAAACACACACAAACACACACACAAACACACACGTAAACACACACGTAAACACACACATACACACACGTAAACACACACACACACACACACACACACACGTAAACACACATACACACATAAACACACGTAAACACACACAAACACAAACACAAACACACACGTAAACACACACACACACGTAAACACACACACACACACACGTAAACACACACACACACGTAAACACACACAAACACACAAACACATACACAAATGTAAACACATACACAAATGTAAACACACAAGTAAACACACACACACACGTAAACACGCACACACACGTAAACACACACAAACACACACGTAAACACACACAAACACACACGTAAACACACACAAACACACACGTAAACACACACGTAAACACACACAAACACACACGTAAACACACACGTAAACACGCACACACACGTAAACACACACAAACACACACGTAAACACACACGTAAACACACACAAACACACACACAAACACACACGTAAACACACACGTAAACACACACAAACACACACGTAAACACACAAGTAAACACAGACGCACACGTAAACACACACACACACGTAAACACACACAAACACACACACAAACACACACGTAAACACACACGTAAACACACACAAACACACACGTAAACACACACGTAAACACGCACACACACGTAAACACACACAAACACACACGTAAACACACACGTAAACACACACAAACACACACACAAACACACACGTAAACACACACGTAAACACACACAAACACACACGTAAACACACAAGTAAACACAGACGCACACGTAAACACACACACACACGTAAACACACACAAACACACACACAAACACACACGTAAACACACACGTAAACACACACAAACACACACGTAAACACACAAGTAAACACAGACGCACACGTAAACACACACACACACGTAAACACACACACAAACACACACGTAAACACACACACAAACACACACGTAAACACAAACACAAATGTAAACACACATATGCAAACACCTAATAATTGCACACATGAATTAACATACACACTACCACCAGTCTGTATCATCCTACCATCTCTAACAACCCAACAACTGTCTGTACTATAGATTAATGAACACTGTTATGGTCCTGTTGAAAGTCTGTGGATATCTCTCCACAGAGACTACAGAGAGCACTATACTATAGAGTGGATATCCCTCCACAGAGACTACAGACAGCACTATACTATAGAGTGGATATCCCTCCACAGAGACTACAGACAGCACTATACTATAGAGTGGATATCCCTCCACAGAGACTACAGACAGCACTATACTATAGAGTGGATATCCCTCCACAGAGACTACAGACAGCACTATACTATAGAGTGGATATCTCTCCACAGAGACTACAGACAGCACTATACTATAGAGTGGATATCTCTCCACAGAGACTACAGACAGCACTATACTATAGAGTGGATATCTCTCCACAGAGACTACAGACAGCACTATACTATAGAGTGGATATCTCTCCACAGAGACTACAGACAGCACTATACTATAGAGTGGATATCTCTCCACAGAGACTACAGACAGCATTATACTATAGAGTGGATATCTCTCCACAGAGACTACAGACAGCATTATACTATAGAGTGGATATCTCTCCACAGAGACTACAGACAGCATTATACTATAGAGTGGATATCCCTCCACAGAGAATACAGACAGCACTGTATCCTTTAGAGTGGATATCTCTCCACAGAGACTACAGACAGCACTATACTATAGAGTGGATATCTCTCCACAGAGACTACAGACAGCACTATACTATAGAGTGGATATCCCTCCACAGAGACTACAGACAGCACTATACTATAGAGTGGATATCTCTCCACAGAGACTACAGACAGCACTATACTATAGAGTGGATATCCCTCCACAGAGACTACAGACAGCACTATACTATAGAGTGGATATCCCTCCACAGAGACTACAGACAGCATTATACTATAGAGTGGATATCCCTCCACAGAGACTACAGACAGCACTATACTATAGAGTGGATATCCCTCCACAGAGACTACAGACAGCACTATACTATAGAGTGGATATCTCTCCACAGAGACTACAGACAGCACTATACTATAGAGTGGATATCTCTCCACAGAGACTACAGACAGCACTATACTATAGAGTGGATATCCCTCCACAGAGACTACAGACAGCACTATACTATAGAGTGGATATCTCTCCACAGAGACTACAGACAGCACTATACTATAGAGTGGATATCTCTCCACAGAGACTACAGACAGCACTATACTATAGAGTGGATATCCCTCCACAGAGACTACAGACAGCACTATACTATAGAGTGGATATCCCTCCACAGAGACTACAGACAGCACTATACTATAGAGTGGATATCTCTCCACAGAGACTACAGACAGCACTATACTATAGAGTGGATATCCTCCACAGAGACTACAGACAGCACTATACTATAGAGTGGATATCCTCCACAGAGACTACAGACAGCACTATCTCTCCACAGAGACTACAGACAGCACTATACTATAGAGTGGATATCTCTCCACAGAGACTACAGACAGCACTATACTATAGAGTGGATATCTCTCCACAGAGACTACAGACAGCACTATACTATAGAGTGGATATCTCTCCACAGAGACTACAGACAGCACTATACTATAGGGTGGATATCTCTCCACAGAGACTACAGGCAGCACTATACTATAGAGTGGATATCTCTCCACAGAGACTACAGACAGCACTATACTATAGAGTGGATATCCCTCCACAGAGACTACAGACAGCACTATACTATAGAGTGGATATCCCTCCACAGAGACTACAGACAGCACTATACTATAGAGTGGATATCCCTCCACAGAGACTACAGACAGCACTATACTATAGAGTGGATATCCCTCCACAGAGACTACAGACAGCACTATACTATAGAGTGGATATCTCTCCACAGAGACTACAGACAGCATTATACTATAGAGTGGATATCTCTCCACAGAGACTACAGACAGCATTATACTATAGAGTGGATATCCCTCCACAGAGAATACAGACAGCACTGTATCCTTTAGAGTGGATATCTCTCCACAGAGACTACAGACAGCACTATACTATAGAGTGGATATCTCTCCACAGAGACTACAGACAGCACTATACTATAGAGTGGATATCCCTCCACAGAGACTACAGACAGCACTATACTATAGAGTGGATATCTCTCCACAGAGACTACAGACAGCACTATACTATAGAGTGGATATCTCTCCACAGAGACTACAGACAGCACTATACTATAGAGTGGATATCCCTCCACAGAGACTACAGACAGCACTATACTATAGAGTGGATATCCCCACAGAGACTCCACTATACTAGAGACTACAGACTAGCACTATACTATAGAGTGGATATCCCTCCACAGAGACTCCAGCACTATACCTCTCCACAGAGACTACAGACAGCACTATACTATAGAGTGGATATCCCTCCACAGAGACTACAGACAGCATTATACTATAGAGTGGATATCCCTCCACAGAGACTACAGACAGCACTATACTATAGAGTGGATATCTCTCCACAGAGACTACAGACAGCACTATACTATAGAGTGGATATCTCTCCACAGAGACTACAGACAGCACTATACTATAGAGTGGATATCTCTCCACAGAGACTACAGACAGCACTATACTATAGAGTGGATATCCCTCCACAGAGACTACAGACAGCACTATACTATAGAGTGGATATCCCTCCACAGAGACTACAGACAGCACTATACTATAGAGTGGATATCCCTCCACAGAGACTACAGACAGCACTATACTATAGAGTGGATATCTCTCCACAGAGACTACAGACAGCACTATACTATAGAGTGGATATCCCTCCACAGAGACTACAGACAGCACTATACTATAGAGTGGATATCTCTCCACAGAGACTACAGACAGCACTATACTATAGAGTGGATATCCCTCCACAGAGACTACAGACAGCACTATACTATAGATCTCTCCACAGAGACTACAGACAGCACTATACTATAGAGTGGATATCTCTCCACAGAGACTACAGGCAGCACTATACTATAGAGTGGATATCTCTCCACAGAGACTACAGACAGCACTATACTATAGAGTGGATATCCCTCCACAGAGACTACAGACAGCACTATACTATAGAGTGGATATCCCTCCACAGAGACTACAGACAGCACTATACTATAGAGTGGATATCCCTCCACAGAGACTACAGACAGCACTATACTATAGAGTGGATATCCCTCCACAGAGACTACAGACAGCACTATACTATAGAGTGGATATCCCTCCACAGAGACTACAGACAGCACTATACTATAGAGTGGATATCTCTCCACAGAGACTACAGACAGCACTATACTATAGAGTGGATATCTCTCCACAGAGACTACAGACAGCACTATACTATAGAGTGGATATCTCTCCACAGAGACTACCAGCAGCACTTGGTGTTGTCCATCTTCATCAGGGCAGGACTACATGGATAGCTCTGAGCTCTGAGCCTGCAGGGCTTTATATCTGATAGCTCTGAGCCTGCAGGGCTTTATATCTGATAGCTCTGAGCCTCCAGGGCTTTATATCTGATAGCTCTGAGCCTCCAGGGCTTTATATCTGATAGCTCTGGGCCTCCAGGGCTTTATATCTGATAGCTCTGAGCCTCCAGGGCTTTATATCTGATAGCTCTGAGCCTCCAGGGCTTTATATCTGATAGCTGCAAGTCTGCAGGGCTTTATATCTGATAGCTCTAAATCTGACAGGGCTTTATATCTGATAGCTCTGAGCCTCCAGGGCTTTATATCTGATAGCTCTGAGCCTCCAGGGCTTTATATCTGATAGCTCTGAGCCTGCAGGGCTTTATATCTGATAGCTCTGAGCCTCCAGGGCTTTATATCTGATAGCTCTGAGCCTCCAGGGCTTTATATCTGATAGCTCTGAGCCTGCAGGGCTTTATATCTGATAGCTCTGAGCCTCCAGGGCTTTATATCTGATAGCTCTGAGCCTGCAGGGCTTTATATCTGATAGCTCTGAGCCTGCAGGGCTTTATATCTGATAGCTCTGAGCCTCCAGGGCTTTATATCTGATAGCTCTGAGCCTGCAGGGCTTTATATCTGATAGCTCTGAGCCTCCAGGGCTTTATATCTGATAGCTCTGAGCCTGCAGGGCTTTATATCTGATAGCTCTGAGCCTCCAGGGCTTTATATCTGATAGCTCTGAGCCTCCAGGGCTTTATATCTGATAGCTGCAAGTCTGCAGGGCTTTATATCTGATAGCTCTAAATCTGACAGGGCTTTATATCTGATAGCTCTGAGCCTCCAGGGCTTTATATCTGATAGCTCTGAGCCTCCAGGGCTTTATATCTGATAGCTCTGAGCCTGCAGGGCTTTATATCTGATAGCTCTGAGCCTCCAGGGCTTTATATCTGATAGCTCTAAGTCTGCAGGGATTTATATCTGATAGCTGTACGTCTGCAGGGCTTTATATCTCATAGCTCTGAGCCTGCAGAGCTTTCTATCTGATAGCTCTGAGCTCTGAGCCTTCTGGGGCTTTACACCTGATAGCTCTGAGCCTTCTGGGGCTTTACACCTGATAGCTCTGAGCCTGCAGGGCTTTATATCTGATAGCTCTGAGCTCTGAGCCTTCTGGGGCTTTACACCTGATAGCTCTGAGACTTCTGGGGCTTTAATCACATCTATATCTATCTCTCATAGATCATACATCATACAACATCATCATACATCATCATACATCATCATACATCATCATACATCATACAACATCATCATACATCATCTCAACCATACAACATCATCATACATCATCTCAACCATACAACATCATCATACATCATCTCAACCATACAACATCATCATAAATCATCTCAACCATACAACATCATCTCAACCATACAACATCATCATACATCATCTCAACCATACAACATCATCATACATCATCTCAACCATACAACATCATCATACATCATCTCAACCATACAACATCATCATACATCATCTCAACCATACAACATCATCATACATCATCTCAACCATACAACATCATCATACATCATCTCAACCATACAACATCATACAACATCATCTCAACCATACAACATTTATAAACCTCACTTTCCATCAGATATTAAGACAGTCTCATAGTAAAGGTAAATGCACAGATTATATCTGTTTAATAATCATAGGTTATACAATTGCTTGTTAATGTGTGTAGTTTAGAATAATGACAGTTCTATCCATCTCTATTTATTCATACCGGTTTATTGTGTCTGAAATGGATTCACAGGCAGGTGTTGAGACATAGAGTAATGGTGAATGTAGAATGGGGGAGATGTAAATAGATCAATGTTGTATGGTTTAAAATATGGAGAACCAATGTGTGTGTGTGTGTGTGTGTGTGTGTGTGTGTGTGTGTGTGTGTTGGAGCATTGAGGGCCTCCTCTATCTGGCTTGATAACGTCCAATGTGAAGGATTATGTTCTGCATCATTAGAACATATTGGAACACTATAACACATGCAGAAATCCTTCTAAATGCACCACTAGTAAATCACAATAAAAATCCCTTATAGTGGGGATATAAGGATGAATTGTTGTTGCTGAATATAAAACAACAGCATTATTACAGACCGTCAAAGCATCCCAAATAATAGCTACGCACACCGAATACCGTTAGACATTCCGGAGAAAAAAAAATCCAGGAAAAACCAAAGTGCACAATTTAGTACTATTGCTCACATAGATACACAATACAACATTGAGGAGAGAATGGGAGAGCGGGCAGGCATGAGGGATAAAACACGGCCTTAAGAGGGAATATGGTGAATTCTCTACAATCACCAGGGAAACATCGCAGAGCGTTAACCGCACAACCATCACCACCAAAACAGCATCAGCTACACACGGCCAGAGGACGAGACAACGGGAGGATTCATGGGATACACTGTACATAAATACACATATATTGTACCAACGTCATTCATTTCACTGTGTGGCCATGTTGAAGATGCGATGGGGTCCCGCTCTCAACGAACGAATGAACGCTCGCCTGCTCCCTCTCTCTCAAACTGTTGTGTTGCGCGAACTGGGCCTCGAGCGCCGGTCCGGTTAACGCGTACCGAGGATGAACATTAACAGAACGTTCACAAGCACCAGAACCGCGATCACAGTGAACACAACGAATGTCTGGACATCCAAGGCCATGGTGCAACGCTGCAAGGCGAGAGGGATGCGGCTGCTGCCGTGTCTGTGTGCTCCTTGTCCGGATGACGGGAGGCGCGCGCTGCTGCTCTGCTCCGGTCTCGACCGGGACTGTTTGAATTTAACGGTCCAGACAGCATCCACCATTTGGCTACAGATTGAAAAGAAAAAGACAGCGGAAAAAACGGCCTCCCAGGCTACGCTTCTTGTCTTCACCCTACACGCGCTATTGCAGCTCATAAAAGGCTCGGGGACAGTTGCATCACCATCATCCTCACCATCATCATCCTCATCACCATCCGTCAGCAGCACCGATTATTCTCCTCGGGTCAACACCCGCCGGTGTTCGCTTTTTCTCCCCCTGAACCGACACTGTCAGGATTCAGGCCAGCTGACACTCAACAACACACGAGAGTATTGTCTGTCTGTCTTTCTGTCTGTATGTCTGCGGGCTGCGCACGAGCTGCTGAGCCTTCTGCTTGACTTGGACCGGAGAACAGAGAGAGAGCGGCTGTGAAGCAGAGCGAGCTTGAGAGGCGGTCCTGCCAGAATACTGATCAGCGCTCAGCCGCGAGACAACCGGGATCACTGACCACGGAGGAGAGGAGGGAGGCGGAGGGCCAGTGCTCGAAGCTCACAAACAATATTTACCTCTGAGTGAGGCCAAACCAAAACAATATCCTATTCAACCAAAAACCAAAACAATATCCTATCCACCTCACCTCTTAAATGTTTTTTAGAATATCACATTACTCTATGAATCATTTATCATGCCCAACCTTTATTATCCTCAACCTGTGATGAAGGTCAATTCATGTCAGATTTAATTAAAGGTTTTATTTCCCTGTGAAATTACCATTGGCATTTTCCTGACAGATTCTTACAGTAGGCCTAATCAATCTGACTCTATGCCCTAGGTGATCTAAATGACAGCCCTATAACTCCATAGATAGATTCTATAAACAATGGAAAACACAGCCCTATAACTCCATAGATAGATTCTATAAACAATGGAAAACACAGCCCTATAACTCCATAGATAGATTCTATAAACAATGGAAAACACAGCCCTATAACTCCATAGATAGATTCTATAAAACAATGGCAGACACAGCCCTATAATTCCATAGATAGATTCTATAAACAATGGCAAACACAGCCCTATAATTCCATAGATAGATTCTATAAACAATGGCAAACACAGCCCTATAACTCCATAGATAGATTCTATAAACAAAGGCAGACACAGACAGCCCTATAACTCCATAGATAGATTCTATAAACAATGGCAGACACAGCCCTATAACTCCATAGATAGATTGTATAAACAATTGCAGACATAACCCTATAACTCCATAGATAGATTCTATAAACAATGGAAAACACAGCCCTATAACTCCATAGATAGATTCTATAAACAATGGAAAACACAGCCCTATAACTCCATAGATAGATTCTATAAACAATTGCAGACACAGCCCTATAACTCCATAGATAGATTCTATAAACAATGGCAGACACAGCCCTATAACTCCATAGATGTTGTATCGAAGACCACTCCTCTGCAGATGAACTACTTGTTCCAGGCCACTCCCCTTGGCACTTCACCTGTTCCCACACCTGTTGTCACTCCAGAATCACCACTCCTCATGTTTTTCTCACTCTTCATCTTGCCATCTAACATCTTGCCTTCACCTTTTCCCTTCCTGAACACACCAAATCATTTGATGGTAATGCAACGGGTGGCATCTCTTTCCTTCCCTATTGTGTGTGATATAATCAGTACACGCCCAGTTCCTATAGTCTATTTCTGAACATATACTATGCTGCCAGGTCCTCTAGTCTATTACTAAACATGTATTATACTGCCAGTTCCTCTAGTCTATTACTAAACATGTATTATACTGCCAGGTCCTCTAGTCTATTACTAAACATGTATTATACTGCCAGTTCCTCTAGTCTATTACTAAACATGTATTATACTGCCAGTTCCTCTAGTCTATTACTAAACATGTATTATACTGCCAGTTCCTCTAGTCTATTACTAAACATGTATTATACTGCCAGTTCCTCTAGTCTATTACTAAACATGTATTATACTGCCAGGTCCTCTAGTCTATTACTAAACATGTATTATACTGCCAGTTCCTCTAGTCTATTACTAAACATGTATTATACTGCCAGTTCCTCTAGTCTATTACTAAACATGTATTATGCTGCCAGTTCCTCTAGTCTATTACTAAACATTTATTATACTGCCAGGTCCTCTAGTCTATTACTAAACATTTATTATACTGCCAGGTCCTCTAGTCTATTACTAAACATGTATTATACTGCCAGTTCCTCTAGTCTATTACTAAACATTTATTATGCTGCCAGTTCCTCTAGTCTATTACTAAACATGTATTATACTGCCAGTTCCTCTAGTCCAGGTATTCCCAAACTGGAAGGCCCGTATCCATAGAGACACATACCAGCTCTACTGGTAGTCCTGCTACTACCAGCAGTAAAACACCTGCACCTGTTGACGACACAAGTTGTTCTGCTTCCACGAGCACATCCAATGCTAGCATCAGTAATTCTACATTTGTTGTTAGCCCAGCTAGCATGGACACTGACAGTTGTGAATCTGATGCAGTCAAAGAGCTACTGCCCCCTTACCTGGGAAAGCGCCGAACAACAGACAGGGACGTTGGACCATCGAAGAGGTGCAAATATGATGAGAACTACAATTGATTTGGGGTTCACTTATATTGGGAGTAGTGCCATTCCTCAGCCACAGTGTGTTATGTGTGTTGGGAGTAGTGCCATTCCTCAGCCACAGTGTGTTATGTGTGTTGGGAGTAGTGCCATTCCTCAGCCACAGTGTGTTATGTGTGTTGGGAGTAGTGCCATTCCTCAGCCACAGTGTGTTATGTGTGTTGGGAGTAGTGCCATTCCTCAGCCACAGTGTGTTATGTGTGTTGGGAGTAGTGCCATTCCTCAGCCACAGTGTGTTATGTGTGTTGGGAGTAGTGCCATTCCTCAGCCACAGTGTGTTATGTGTGTTGGGAGTAGTGCCATTCCTCAGCCACAGTGTGTTATGTGTGTTGGGAGTAGTGCCATTCCTCAGCCACAGTGTGTTATGTGTGTTGGGAGTAGTGCCATTCCTCAGCCACAGTGTGTTATGTGTGTTGGGAGTAGTGCCATTCCTCAGCCACAGTGTGTTATGTGTGTTGGGAGTAGTGCCATTCCTCAGCCACAGTGTGTTATGTGTGTTGGGAGTAGTGCCATTCCTCAGCCACAGTGTGTTATGTGTGTTGGGAGTAGTGCCATTCCTCAGCCACAGTGTGTTATGTGTGTTGGGAGTAGTGCCATTCCTCAGCCACAGTGTGTTATGTGTGTTGGGAGTAGTGCCATTCCTCAGCCACAGTGTGTTATGTGTGTTGGGAGTAGTGCCATTCCTCAGCCAGTGTTATATGTGCAGAAGTATTATCTCACAACGCGATGAACCCTTCAGTCTTCCGCAGACATTTAGAAACAAAACATGACTATTTGAAAAATAAGCCACAGGAGTTCTTTGAGCGAGAATAAAGACGACTTTCGAGTAGTAAGACATGTATAAAAGCAACAAATACCATTAATAAGAAGGGGCTAGAAACGACTTATATGGTGAGCTACTGAGTGGCTGGGACAGGCAAGCCTCATACTATTGTGGACGACTTAATATGTCTGGGACAATGCTGGGGGAAAAGGACAAAAAACTATACAGACAATGCCATCATCAAACAACACTGTTTCACGACGCATCAGTGACATGGCAGGAGATGTTTTGAAACAATTACTGCTTCGCATACAAGCCAGTGAATTCTATGCGTTACAGCTGGATGAGTCAACAGACGTGGCAGGCCTGGCACAGCTCCTGGTATATGTCCGTTACGTTTATGGGGGGTCAATTAAGGAAGACATCCTCTTCTACAAACCACTGGAAACCAGGACAGCATGACAGGATATTTTTAAAGTACTGGACAGCTTTGTGACATCAAATGGACATTGGTGGTCAAGATGTGTTGGTATCTGTACTGATGGTGCAAAAGCCATGACAGGGAGACATAGTGTAAGCAGTGGCTCCCGACGCCACCTGGGTACACTGCGACATCCACTGAGAGGCTCTTGCTGCCAAGGGAATGCCTGACAGCTTGAAAGACGTTTTGGACACTACAGTGAAAATGGCTAACTTTGTTAAAGCAAGGCCCCTGAACTCTCGTGTATTTTCTGCACAATGCAATGATATGGGCAGCGACCATGTCACGCTTTTACAACATACAGAAGTGTGCTGGTTATCAAGGGGCAAAGTATTGACACATTTTTAAAAATTGAGAGACGAGCTTAAAATGTTCTTTACTGACCATCATTTTCACTTGTCTGACCGCTTGCATGAAGACGAGTTTCTCACACGACTGGCCTATCTGGGTGATGTTTTTTCTCACCTGAATGATCTGAATCTAGGACTACAGGGACTCTCTGCAACTATATTCAATGTGCGGGACAAAATTGAGGCTATGATTAAAAAGTTGGAGCTCTTGTCTGTCTGCATTAACAAGGACAACACACAGGTCTTTCCATCATTGTATGATTTTTTTTGAGTGCAAATGAACTCAAGTTTATGGACAATGTCAAATGTGATACAGCGAAGCACCTGAGAGAGTTGGGTGCGCAATTACGCAGGTACATTCCCGAAACAGTTGACACAAACAACTGGATTTGTTATCTCTTTCATGCCCTGCCTCCAGTCCACTCACTAATATCTGAACAAGAGAGCCTCATCGAAATTGCAACAAGCGGTTCTGTGAAATTTGAATTGAATCAGAAGCCACTGCCAGATTTCTGGATTGGGCTGCGCTCAGAGTATTCTGCTTCGGCAAATCGCGCTGTTAAGACACTGATGCCCTTTGCAATCAAGTACTTATGTGAGAGTGGATTCTCAGCCCTCACTAGCATGAAAACTAAATACAGGCACAGACTGTGTGTGGAAAATGATTTAAGACTGAGGCTCTCTCCAACACAACCCAACATTGCAGAGTTATGTGCATTCTTTCAAGCACATTAACCTGTAGTGAGTTATTCACACATTTAACAAATAAGGTTTTATATGTAAGATGGTTAAATAAAGAGCAAAATGATTGATTATTATTATATTATTATTTGTGCCCTGGTCCTATAAGAGCTCTTTGTCACTTCCCACGAGCCGGGTTGTGACAAAAACTCACACATTTTTATGTTTAATACATTTATTGTATACTGTGTGTGTGGCAGGCTTACAATGATGGCAAAAAAACACATCTCAGAGTGCGCTGACCCTGATGCTAGAGGGGGTACTCAGCTGGAGGTTGAATATTTGAAGGGGTACGGCACTATAAAAAGTTTGGGAACCACTGCTCTAGTCTATTGCTAAACAGGTATTGTGCTGCCAGTTCTTCCAGTCTATTGCTAGAGGTTTTGGCAGTTGCCAGGAGAATGCTAACTGCCCAAATGGTGGAGGAGGAATAATGGTCTGGGGCTGTTTTTCATGGTTCAGGTTAGGCCCCTTCATTCCAGTGAAGGGAAATCTTAACGCTACAGCATACAATGCCATTCTATATGATTCTGTGCTTCCAACTTTGTGGCAACCGTTGGGGAAGGCCCTTTCCTGTTTCAGCATGACAATGCCCCCGTGCACAAAGCGAGATCCAAACAGAAATGGTTTGTTGATATCAGTGTGGAAGAACTTGACTGGCCTGCACAGAGCCCTGACCTCAACCTCATCGAACACCTTTGGGATGAATTGGAACGCCGACTGCAAGCCAGGCCTAATCACCCAACATCAGTGCCCGACCTCAATAATGCTGAAAGCAAGTCCCCGTAGCAATGTTCCAACATCTAGTGGAAAGCCTTCCCAGAAGAGTGGGGGTTGTTATAGCCGCAAAGAACGGACCAACTACATATTAATGCCCATGATTTTGGAACAAGAGGTGTCTACATCCTTTTGAAGTTTATGACACCCTACCTACCTGGTTAGTTGGTCTAGCAGCTCCTTCTCTTACATGTTGTCAACTGGCATCTCAACTGAGATTTATCCTTGAGTTCTGTATTGAAAATCCAAATTCATTTTAATGATGAATCAGCTACTCTTGTAAAAATCCCACTCAATAACCTTTTATACCCCAGACAAAGATAGCCAAACCGACTAAAGACAATTATGTGCTGAAGAACTTGCTCTATTTGGATGTATATCAGGACGATAGAAGGGCATCATCTTTGTTTCTCAGTAATGGCCCCGTTGCATGAGAACCCTGATTTTCGACCTGGGATGGACAGATGCTTCTCAACATGGAAAAGTAAGGGCATCAATGTTGTTGAACATATTGTTCAGGGTGATACAATTCTAACATTTGACCATATTGTTAGTAAATTTGGCATCTTTAAGAGTGACTTTCAAAAATTATTTCAAATTCTTAATTTCATAATTGCATCCAGATGGCTTTTCCATCTCTCCTATTGAGAACCTCTTGAAGAATAAAGCAGCTGAAATCTACCACTCACCACTTTTATAATTTACTGGGCAATCTGAAGAAAGACAACACAGACAAAACTAAGGTGATAGTGGAGGCTGATAGGCTCCCAATAGAGCTTGCAGACTCGGAAGAAAAATGTGTGTACAACCATCCCATTTTCTAGCTTGCAACTCAGCCGGGGAAATGCAATTTAATATCCTACATCTACTGCATGTCACTCCTGTATCTAGACATAGAACGAACCCTAATTTGTCTAGTCTTTGTAATAAGCGTCAGGGTGTGGAAGGTTCTCTTATACATTGTTTCTGTCTTACATAAAGGACAATCCCACAGGTTCTTCAGGAGAATGCTTGTTTTTGAATGCCCTCCAGCTGAGTGCAACGTCTTGTATTCTAGGAGCCAGAGATGAGCTCCCTCTTACATTATGTTACTCACATCTTTTACACATTTTACTACATTGTTGGCCATCTGGTTTCCAAGATGGCATAGCAGTTCAGACGTCTTTTGTCCTCGTCTTGTCGTGTCGTGTATATATATATATTTACAACTTTTTTTTCACATACATTTTATTTTTATTTTCCATCAACTCATCTTCAATACACTCTCCTGCAACCTGCCTCACCAATTGATATGTATAAATACGTATTATTTACCTCAAATCTGCAATCAAATCTGCAATCCTCCAAGAAGCTAGCCAGAAGCTAGTTAGCTTTTTACTGGCAACTCGTTGATTCAGCTAACCACGGTTTGTGGTCATTAGCTATCCTTTAACTCAAAATCTATCGCCAGTTTTGTACGGCGCAGCGCAGCGCGGCTCGGAACGAACATACCGGACCGATTTTTTCTCTCCATGTCCCTGGATTTCAACTGCTCTCTGGACATTCAATCTCAGCTAGCTGGCTGCTATCCGTGTGTCTATCTGCTTTCGTCGATTCCGAGCAAACATCAATTACTCCGAGCTAGCGAGCTCCGTCAACCACTCCTGAGCTCCGTCAATCACTCCTGGGCTGCAGTCACCTATCCGGACCCGTTTTACTGCCTATACGGAGCCCCTCCGGCCCTCACAACTGGACTGCCGACGTTATCTACCCGAAGGATCCTGGCTCCTCCGTCGCGACGTTACCTGAATGCCCATCTGCGGCCTGCTAACCGTTAGCTGTCTTACCGGATGCTCTCAGAATAGACAATCGGACAATTTATTTATTTTTATTATTAACATGTTTCTTCTTGGGCCTCTATAACTATATCTATTGTTTTTATTTTTTTTGTTGTTGTGTGATTTGGACTAATCCCCTCTACAACACGGAACTCCACTAATCTATTGACGGAACGCAAGAGGTGGCTAACAACAGACCTCCATCCTATGCTAGCTTGCTACCGATGTCCTGGCTAGCTGTCTAAATCGCCGTGACCCCAAACCAACCTCTCCACTCCCTGGACCCTTTTGATCACTCGACTAAGGATGCCTCTCCTTAATGTCAATATGTCTTGTCCATTGCTGTTCTGGTTAGTGTTTATTGGCTTATTTCACTGCAGAGCCTCTAGTCCTGCTCACTATACCTTATCCAACTTATTATTTCCACCACCCACACATGCAATGACATCTCCTGGTTTCAATGTTTCTAGAGACAATATCTCTCTCTTCATCACTCAATACCTAGGTTTACCTCCACTGTACTCACATCCTACCATACCTTTGTCTGTACATTATACCTTGATGCTATTTTATCGCCCCCAGAAACCTCCTTTTACTCTCTGTTCCAGACGCTCTAGACGACCAATTCTTATTGCTTTTAGCCGTACCCTTATTCTTCTCCTCCTATGTTCCTCTGGCGATGTAGAGGTGAATCCAGGCCCTGCAGTGCCTAGCTCCACTCCTATTCCCCAGGCGCTCTCTTTGATGACTTCTGTAACCGTAATAGCCTTGGTTTCATGCATGTTAACATTAGAAGCCTCCTCCCTAAGTTTGTTCTTTTCACTGCTTTAGCACACTCTGCCAACCCGGATGTTCTAGCTGTGTCTGAATCCTGGCTTAGGAAGACCACCAAAAATTCAGAAATTTTAATTCCAAACTACAACATTTTCAGACAAGATAGAACTGCTAAAGGGGCGGTGTTGCAATCTACTGCAAAGATAGCCTGCAGAGTTCTGTCCTACTATCCAGGTCTGTACCCAAACAATTTGAACTTCTACTTTTAAAAATCCACCTCTCTAAAAACAAGTCTCTCACCGTTGCCGCCTGCTATAGACCACCCTCTGCTCCCAGCTGTGCTCTGGACACCATATGTGAACTGATTGCCCCCATCTATCTTCAGAGCTCGTGCTGCTAGGCGACCTAAACTGGAACATGCTTAACACCCCAGCCATCCTACAATCTAAACTTGATGCCCTCAATCTCACACAAATTATCAATGAACCTACCAGGTACCCCCAAAGCCTTAAACACGGGCACCCTCATAGATATCATCCTAACCAACTTCCCCTCTAAATACACCTCTGCTGTCTTCAACCAAGATCTCAGCGATCACTGCCTCATTGCCTGCATCCGTAATGGGTCAGCGGTCAAACGACCTCCACTCATCACTGTAAAACGCTCCCTGAAACACTTCAGCGAGCAGGCCTTTCTAATCGACCTGGCCGGGGTGTCCTGGAAGGATATTGATCTCATCCCGTCAGTAGAGGATGCCTGGATATTTTTTAAAAATGCCTTCCTAACAATCTTAAATAAACATGCCCCATTCAAGAAAATTAGAACCAGGAACAGATATAGCCCTTGGTTCTCCCCAGACCTGACTGCCCTTAACCAACACAAAAACATCCTATGGCGTTTGCATTAGCATCGAACAGCCCCGTGATATGCAGCTGTTCAGGGAAGCTAGAAACCGTTATACACAGGCAGTTAGAAAAGCCAAGGCTAGCTTTTTCAAGCAGAAATTTGCTTCCTGCAACACTAACTCTAAAAAGTTCTGGGACACTGTAAAGTCCATGGAGAATAAGAACACCTCCTCCCAGCTGCCCACTGCACTGAAGATAGGAAACACTGTCACCACTGATAAATCCACCATAATTGAGAATTTCAATAAGCATTTTTCACGGCTGGCCATGCTTTCCACCTGGCAACTCCTACCCGGTCAACAGCACTGCACCCCCAACAGCAACTCGCCCAAGCCTTCCCCATTTCTCCTTCTCCCAAATCCATTCAGCTGAAGTTCTGAAAGAGCTGAAAAATCTGGACCCCTACAAATCAGCCGGGCTAGACAATCTGGACCCTTTCTTTCTAAAATTATCTGCCGAAATTGTTGCCACCCCTATTACTAGCCTGTTCAACCTCTTTTCTTGTCATCTGAGATTCCCAAAGATTGGAAAGCAGCTGCGGTCATCCCCCTCTTCAAAGGGGGGACACTCTTGACCCAAACTGCTACAGACCTATATCTATCCTACCATGCCTTTCTAAGGTCTTCTCAACAAACAGATTACCGACCATTTCGAATCTCACCATACCTTCTCTGCTATGCAATCTGGTTTCAGAGCTGGTCATGGGTGCACCTCAGCCACGCTCAAGGTCCTAAACGATATCTTAACCGCCATCGATAAGAAACATTACTGTGCAGCCGTATTCATTGATCTGGCCAAGGCTTTCGACTCTGTCAACCACCACATCCTTATCGGCAGACTCGACAGCCTTGGTTTCTCAAATGATTGCCTCGCCTGGTTCACCAACTACTTCTCTGATAGAGTTCAGTGTGTCAAATCGGAGGGTCTGCTGTCCGGACCTCTGGCAGTCTCTATGGGGTGCCACAGGGTTCAATTCTTGGACCGACTCTCTTCTCTGTATACATCAATGATGTTGCTCTTGCTGCTGGTGAGTCTCTGATCCACCTCTACGCAGACGACACCATCCTGTATACTTCCGGCCCTTCTTTGGACACTGTGTTAACAACCCTCCAGGCAAGCTTCAATGCCATACAACTCTCCTTCCGTGGCCTCCAATTGCTCTTAAATACAAGTAAAACTAAATGCATGCTCTTCAACCGATCGCTACCTGCACCTACCCGCCTGTCCAACATCACTACTCTGGACGGCTCTGACTTAGAATACGTGGACAACTACAAATACTTAGGTGTCTGGTTAGACTGTAAACTCTCCTTCCAGACCCATATCAAACATCTCCAATCCAAAGTTAAATCTAGAATTGGCTTCCTATTTCGCAACAAAGCATCCTTCACTCATGCTGCCAAACATACCCTTGTAAAATTGACCATCCTACCAATCCTCGACTTTGGCGATGTCATTTACAAAATAGCCTCCAATACCCTACTCAACAAATTGGATGCAGTCTATCACAGTGCTATCCGTTTTGTCACCAAAGCCCCATATACTACCCACCATTGCGACCTGTACGCTCTCGTTGGCTGGCCCTCGCTTCATACTCTCGCCAAACCCACTGGCTCCATGTCATCTACAAGACCCTGCTAGGTAAAGTCCCCCTTATCTCAGCTCGCTGGTCACCATAGCATCTCCCACCTGTAGCACACGCTCCAGCAGGTATATCTCTAGTCACCCCCAAAACCAATTCTTTCTTTGGCCGCCTCTCCTTCCAGTTCTCTGCTGCCAATGACTGGAACGAACTACAAAAATCTCTTAAATTGGAAACACTTATCTCCCTCACTAGCTTTAAACACCAACTGTCAGAGCATCTTACAGATTACTGCACCTGTACATAGCCCACCTATAATTTAGCCCAAACAACTACCTCTTTCCTAACTGTATTTAATTTATTTATTTATTTTGCTCCTTTGCACCCCATTATTTTTATTTCTACTTTGCACATTCTTCCATTGCAATACTACCATTCCAGTGTTTTACTTGCTATATTGTATTTACTTTGCCACCATGGCCTTTTTTGCCTTTACCTCCCTTCTCACCTAATTTGCTCACATTGTATATAGACTTGTTTTTTTTTTTACTGTATTATTGACTGTATGTTTGTTTTACTCCATGTGTAACTCTGTGTCGTTGTATGTGTCGAACTGCTTTGCTTTATCTTGGCCAGGTCGCAATTGTAAATGAGAACTTGTTCTCAACTTGCTTACCTGGTTAAATAAAGGTGAAATAAATAAATAAAAAAAACATTGTGCAGAAAAGTGTATTCTGCTGTGGATATGTGATCAGGCACCCTCATGGAGTGAATGGGAACAAAGGGTCATTGAGTTATCTCCCAATGAGGCTTTCTCTACATTGAATAATAAGACTTATCAATTCCTTAAGTTGTGGGAACTCTTCTTAAAGTATGTTGGCCAAAACAAAGCCCAAATGTTCATGTGTAGGCTCTATGTAGACTAGGATCCTACTCTATATAGGCTCTATGTAGACTAGGATCCTACTCTATATAGGCTCTATGTAGACTAGGATCCTACTCTATATAGGCTCTATGTAGACTAGGATCCTACTCTATATAGGCTCTATGTGGGCTATGATCCTACTCTATGTAGACTAGGATCCTACTCTATATAGGCTCTATGTAGACTAGGATCCTACTCTATATAGGCTCTATGTAGACTAGGATCCTACTCTATATAGGCTCTATGTAGACTAGGATCCTACTCTATATAGGCTCTATGTAGACTAGGATCCTACTCTATATAGGCTCTATGTAGACTAGGATCCTACTCTATATAGGCTCTATGTAGACTAGGATCCTACTCTATATAGGCTCTATGTAGACTAGGATCCTACTCTATATAGGCTCTATGTAGACTAGGATCCTACTCTATATAGGCTCTAGGTAGGCTATGATCCTGCTTTGTGTAGACTAGAATTCTACTCTATGTAGACTATGATTCTATTCTGTGTAGACTAGGATCCTACTCTATGTATTTTTATTTTTTTATTTATCCGTTATTTTACCAGGTAAGTTGACTGAGAACACGTTCTCATTTGCAGCAACGACTTGGGGAATAGTTACAGGGCAGAGGAGGGGGATGAATGAGCCAATCGTAAACTGGGGATTATTAGGTGACCATGATGGTTTGAGGGCCAGATTGGGAATTTAGCCAGGACACCGGGGTTAACACCCCTACTCTTACGATAAGTGCCATGGGATCTTTAATTACCCCAGAGAGTCAGGACACCCGTTTAACGTCCCATCCGAAAGACGGCACCCTACACAGGGCAGTGTCCCCAATCGCTGCCCTGGGGCATTGGTATATTTTTTTTAGACCAGAGGAAAGAGTGCCTCCTACTGGTTCTCCAACACCACTTCCTGTAGACTATGATCCTACTCTATGTAGGCGAAGATCCTACTCTATGTAGACTCTAGGTAGGCTATGATCCTACTCTATGTAGACTCTAGGTAGGCTATGATCCTACTCTATGTAGACTCTAGGTAGGCTGTAATCCTACTCTATGTAGACTCTAGGTAGGCTGTAATCCTACTCTATGTACTGTAGACTCTAGGTAGGCTATGATCCTACTCTATGTAGACTCTAGGTAGGCTGTAATCCTACTCTATGTACTGTAGACTCTAGGTAGGCTATGATCCTACTCTATGTAGACTCTAGGTAGGCTGTAATCCTACTCTATGTAGACTCTAGGTAGGCTAAGATCCTACTCTATGTAGACTCTAGGTAGGCTATGATCCTATTCTATGTAGACTCTAGGTAGGCTATGATTCTACTCTATGTAGACTCTAGGTAGGCTATGATTCTACTCTATGTAGACTCTAGGTAGGCTATGATTCTACTCTATGTAGACTCTATGTGGGCTATGATCCTACTCTAGGTAGGCTATGATCCTACTCTATGTAAAATCAAATCAAATCAAATCAAATCAAATGTTATTTGTCACATACACATGGTTAGCAGATGTTAATGCGAGTGTAGCGAAATGCTTGTGCTTCTAGTTCCGACAATGCAGTGATAACCAACAAGTAATCTAACTAACAATTCCAAAACTACTGTCTTATACACAGTGTAAGGGGATAAGGAATATGTACATAAGGATATATGAATGAGTGATGGTACAGAGCAGCATACAGTAGATGGTATCGAGTACAGTATATACATATGAGATGAGTATGTAGACAAAGTAAACAAAGTGGCATAGTTAAAGTGGCTAGTGACATAAGAATGCAGTCGATGATCTAGAGTACAGTATATACATATGCATATGAGATGAATAATGTAGGGTAAGTAACATTATATAAGGTAGCATTGTTTAAAGTGGCTAGTGATAGTGGCTAGTGATATATGATATGTAGACTCTATGTGGGCTATGATCCTACTCTAGGTAGACTCTATGTGGGCTATGATCCTACTCTAGGTAGACTCTATGTGGGCTATGATCCTACTCTAGGTAGACTATGTGGGCTATGATCCTACTCTAGGTAGGCTATGATCCTACTCTATGTAGACTCTATGTAGGCTATGATCCTACTCTATGTAGACTCTATGTGGGCTATGATCCTACTCTAGGTAGGCTATGATCCTACTCTAGGTAGGCTATGATCCTACTCTATGTAGACTCTAGGTAGGCTATGATCCTACTCTATGTAGACTCTAGGTAGGCTATGATTCTACTCTATGTAGACTCTATGTGGGCTATGATCCTACTCTAGGTAGGCTATGATCCTACTCTAGGTAGGCTATGATCCTACTCTATGTAGACTCTATGTGGGCTATGATTCTACTCTATGTAGACTCTATGTGGGCTATGATCCTACTCTAGGTAGGCTATGATCCTACTCTATGTAGACTCTAGGTAGGCTATGATCCTACTCTATGTAGACTCTAGGTAGGCTATGATCCTACTCTAGGTAGGCTATGATCCTACTCTATGTAGACTCTAGGTAGGCTATGATCCTACTCTATGTAGACTCTAGGTAGGCTATGATCCTACTCTATGTAGACTCTGATCCTACTCTATGTAGACTATGATCCTACTCTATGTAGACTATGATCCTACTCTATGTAGACTATGATCCTACTCTATGTAGACTATGATCCTACTCTATGTAGACTATGATCCTACTCTATGTAGACTCTAGGTAGGCTGTAATCCTACTCTATGTAGACTATGATCCTACTCTATGTAGACTCTAGGTAGGCTGTAATCCTACTCTATGTAGACTCTAGGTAGGCTGTAATCCTACTCTATGTAGACTCTAGGTAGGCTGTAATCCTACTCTATGTAGACTCTATGTAGGCTATGATCCTACTCTATGTAGACTCTAGGTAGGCTATGATCCTACTCTATGTAGACTCTAGGTAGGCTATGATCCTACTCTATGTAGACTCTAGGTAGGCTATGATCCTACTCTAGGTAGACTCTAGGTAGGCTATGATCCTACTCTAGGTAGACTCTAGGTAGGCTATGATCCTACTCTATGTAGACTATTTTTTCAATGTTTTTATTTGTATTGTTGTCTTGTCTGTCAGTTTGTTTGACATCTTTATTAATCTATTTGCATATTTTTGTTCTGTTAGTTATGCTGTTTCTGTATGGTATGTTGATATATTTATGATATATTGATATCTATATATATATGATATATGATATATTGACATGCTATATTGATATGATACCAACATGTCATATCACTATATTATATCAAAATATAAATATATCATATATATATCATGATAAATGTATGATATATTTACATAGACATGATATATTGATATGATATATTAATTTGATATATTTATGATATATTTATAGGAATATATATATGATATACTGATATGATATATTGATATTATATATCTATATGATATAAATATATCAAATCAATATATCATATATAATTAAATATATCATATAAATATACAATATCAATATATCATATCAGTATATCATATATAAATAAATATATCATAAATATATCAAATCAATATATCATATGAATAAATCATATCAATATATCAAATCAATATATCATATCAATATATCATGATATATATATGATCTATTTATATTATATATTTATGATAAGTTGATATAATATATTGATATGACATTTTGGTATGATATATTGACATATTTATGATATGTTGATATGATATATTTATGAGTATTTGTCTTACTGTAAAACACATCCCTATAACACCAGACTGATAAACACATCCCTATAACACCAGACTGTAAAACACAGCCCTATAACACCAGACTGTAAAACACAGCCCTATAACACCAGACTGTAAAACACAGCCCTATAACACCAGACTGTAAAACACAGCCCTATAACACCAGACTGTAAAACACAGCCCTATAACACCAGACTGTAAAACACAGCCCTATAACACCAGACTGTAAAACACATCCCTATAACACCAGACTGATAAACACATCCCTATAACACCAGACTGTAAAACACAGCCCTATAACACCAGACTGTAAAACACAGCCCTATAACACCAGACTGTAAAACACAGCCCTATAACACCAGACTGTAAAACACAGCCCTATAACACCAGACTGTAAAACACAGCCCTATAACACCAGACTGTAAAACACAGCCCTATAACACCAGACTGTAAAACACATCCCTATAACACCAGACTGTAAAACACAGCCCTATAACACCAGACTGTAAAACACAGCCCTATAACACCAGACTGTAAAACACAGCCCTATAACACCAGACTGTAAAACACAGCCCTATAACACCAGACTGTAAAACACATCCCTATAACACCAGACTGTAAAACACATCCCTATAACACCAGACTGTAAAACACATCCCTATAACACCAGACTGTAAAACACATCCCTATAACACCAGACTGTAAAACACATCCCTATAACACCAGACTGTAAAACACATCCCTATAACACCAGACTGTAAAACACATCCCTATAACACCAGACTGTAAAACACATCCCTATAACACCAGACTGTAAAACACATCCCTATAACACCAGACTGTAAAACACATCCCTATAACTGTAAAACACATCCCTATAACACCAGACTGTAAAACACATCCCTATAACACCAGACTGTAAAACACATCCCTATAACACCAGACTGTAAAACACATCCCTATAACACCAGACTGTAAAACACATCCCTATAACACCAGACTGTAAAACGCATCCCTATAACACCACCACTGTAAGACACAGATAAAGAATATGGAAAGCTCAGTTCTATAATAGGTTGTATCGGCAGCGTGCAAATCCATTATTACAAGCAAGGGTGACCCCTGCAGCGCATTTGACCCCTGTGCCTGCACCTCATTGTTGGTGGATGAAGAGGGGCACAATATGGTCATGAATTAATTCATGCAGGAGGATAATCTCTCTCAGTTCCGCTACAGGCCGGCCCCAGCTATGGCTTTCACACTGTGTGTGTGTGTGTGTGTGTGTGTGTGTGTGTGTGTGTGTGTGTGTGTGTGTGTGTGTGTGTGTGTGTGTGTGTGTGTGTGTGTGTGTGTGTGTGTGATCCACATTCTCTAGACAGCTTTGCAATGCAGCTAGGCTACAGATCAAAGAATATTAGGTAAACAATTAAACCAGTGAAATCCACTACATCATAGGTTTATTAAGGGGCAATATACTATAGGAGGGTTTTTACACCACATGCACCTATACATGCCGAGGAAAAATCCCATCCCCAAACTGCTTTCAGCAGAGCTAACAGAAGCCTTATGACAGCATCAGGGCTGGAATATGCCAGAGTTTTCTCAAAAAACCTTTTCCCCTCCCCATCTGTCTATCTCATGCGTAGCCGCAGTTACATAAGGCTGGGAGCTCTCTCTCGCTCTCTCTCGGTGTGTGTGTGTGTGTGTGTGTGTGTGTGTGTGTCTCTTTGGGCAGTCTGCTCCATCCCTGACATTTAGACAACAAAGGTCACATCTGAAAATCTAAATCTACACAGACAGCCCTGCTAATGCTTCATGAATAAAACACACACACACACACACACACACACACACACACACACACACACACACACACACACACACACACACACACACACACACACACACACACACACACACACACACACACACACACACACACACACACAAACTCATGCATATCCAGGGAAGGGGAGTTTGTCAAACGGTCTCATCTCCTCAGCGGGAAGACAGTCAGTAGAGAGGCGTCCTGATACATGGGTCAACTTTGAACTACTGTTACGTGTGTGAGCTAAGCACAGCGTCAGCATATAAAACTCATTTTATGACTACTAAAGATGCCCATTTAAATACAGCATTTCCATAATGATGGAGGAGGGGGGGACGCTTAGTTGTATTTGATACAAGTAAAGTGAGACTAAATAGTTTATTTTATTGTACGGTCGTTGTTGGTGCACATATAGTATAATTACAATTATACGGTTCTGACTTGGTGTACAGGGAGAATACTGTAAGAATGGCCCATGTTCTGAATTCTGTCGCTGTACATTTCAAAAGTGCTGAACAAATAGTTATATTGACTACGTCCGTCCTAACTCGCTCATTAATGTCTTAATAGAAAATACAGATTGCCTCTTATCCGCTCACTGTCCCCTTACGCCATAGTTTGTACATCTCAATTGTCAGTAGAAACCACATCTGTTTACAGTTTTTTTCGATTGCTAAACGACAGAGGACACAACTGGAGTCACATGTGCAAAACTCTAACTACAGTCTGCACAGCAGCAGTTCATGTGGACCAAACTCTAACTACAGTCTGCACAGCAGCAGTTCATGTGGACCAAACTCTAACTACAGTCTGAACAGCAGCAGTTCATGTGGACCAAACTCTAACTACAGTCTGCACAGCATCAGTTCATGTGGACCAAACTCTAACTACAGTCTGAACAGCAGCAGTTCATGTGGACCAAACTCTAACTACAGTCTGCACAGCAGCAGTTCATGTGGACCAAACTCTAACTACAGTCTGCACAGCAGCAGTTCAGTTCATGTGGACCAAACTCTAACTACAGTCTGCACAGCAGTTCAGTTAACTATCTGCATGGACATGTGGACAAACTCTAACTACAGTCTGCACAGCAGCAGTTCATGTGGACCAAACTCTAACTACAGTCTGCATAGCAGCAGTTCATGTGGACCAAACTCTAACTCTGCACAGTCTGCAAACTCTAGTCTGCAGCAGTTCATGTGGACCAAACTCTAACTACAGTCTGAACAGCAGCAGTTCATGTGGACCAAACTCTAACTACAGTCTGCATAGCAGCAGTTCATGTGGACCAAACTCTAACTACAGTCTGCATAGCAGCAGTTCATGTGGACCAAACTCTAACTACAGTCTGCACAGCAGCAGTTCATGTGGACCAAACTCTAACTACAGTCTGCACAGCAGCAGTTCATGTGGACCAAACTCTAACTACAGTCTGCATAGCAGCAGTTCATGTGGACCAAACTCTAACTACAGTCTGCACAGCAGCAGTTCATGTGGACCAAACTCTAACTACAGTCTGCACAGCAGCAGTTCATGTGGACCAAACTCTAGTTCGTTTTTCATTGCTTGAACACAGTTTTCAAAACTCTACACACTTATCCCATGATTTTAACCACAACCTGCACAACACTGTGGATTTACAGCACTTTGTTCAAATGCTAACACACTGCTGTCAAAACTGTGAACCACACATTCAAAACGGAATAGATTTCAGCCTTGTGCCTTTCAAACACTGCTGATTGCAATTTCAGCTGAAAGGCTAAGCAGGTGTCTTGTTTTAGACTTGTTAGTGAACACACACACATATTACAGTATATATAGGTAGAGCTCAGAAAGACTCATTTTGGAAATGGAACAAGGAAGATGGGTTCGTGGAGGGAGAAGGGTAGCAGGGAGAGGGCGGATGCGTGGAGGAAGACAAAGAAGACAAAGAGCTGTTATTTCAGATGAAATAAGGGCTACACTTATAGACCATGTCGTGAACCATGGTCTCTCATTGAGAGAGGCAGGGTTGAGGGTGCAACCCAATCTGCAAAGATCCACAGTGGCATCTGTAATGCAAATTTTCCATCATGCAAACAGGTGAGAGTTACATCCTTACAGTAAATTAAAACATTACAGGAATCTATTTTGTATTGCAATTATAGAATATTTACACAGATATATATTACAGTAAGTTTGACTGTAAAATATATTTTTACAACAGGACCCAAAGGCTGCCCCCAACAGGGGGAAGAGGAAAAATATTTTCAGATGCGCAGGAAAATGCTATTGTTGACATGGTTGTTGTCAACAATGCAATAAAACTGTGGGAGATTCAAGATAGAGTGCTGGCTGATAAGGATATATTTGAAAATGTTAATTCTGTCAGCACAACAACTATTGCTCGAGTCCTAAAGAAACACCAAGTTACAATGAAACAGTTATACACTGTACCGTTCGAGAGAAACAGTGAACGGGTAAAAGAGCAAAGATACCAATATGTCCAGGTAAGACTTCTGAGTACTGTAAGGATGAAAAGTTAGTATTTTCTGTATTGGTGTTTGATGCTAGTGTTTTTACTCTCAGTGTGTTCTGAGTGACAGTGTGTGTTATCTCAGTGAAGGTTGTGCATAGTGTTTGGCTGCACTGAGCGTGTTTTGAGCCATGTGTTAAGAGTTGTGTTGCTTGGAATGAGTTTTGCAGGTGATGTGAACTGTTTAGCTCAGGTGACTGTTGGTGGTGCAGACTGTAGTTAGAGTTTTGCAATGTGACTCCAGTTGTGCCCACTGTCGTTTAGCAATCGAAAAAAACTGTAAGCAAGTCAGACATATCAGCTATGGTTTATTTTAAAGGCAGTAAATGAGGCTGAATGAACTGTTTCACTGCCAGACAAGGCTCTGCTGATAGCCAGGTGTAGCAGTGGTAAGGTGATGGGACTCTGCTGATAGCCAGGTGTAGCAGTGGTAAGGTGTTGGGACTCTGCTGATAGCCAGGTGTAGCAGTGGTAAGGTGTTGGGACTCTGCTGATAGCCAGGTGGCAGTGGTAAGGTGTTGGGACTCTTATAGACAGGTGTAGCAGTGGTAGGTGATGGGACTCTGCTTATAGGTGTAGCAGTGGTAAGGTGATGGGACTCTGCTGATAGACAGGTGTAGCAGTGGTAAGGTGTTGGGACTCTGCTGATAGCCAGGTGTAGCAGTGGTAAGGTGTTGGGACTCTGCTGATAGACAGGTGTAGCAGTGGTAAGGTGTTGGGACTCTGCTTATAGACAGGTGTAGCAGTGGTAAGGTGTTGGGACTCTGCTGATAGACAGGTGTAGCAGTGGTAAGATGTTGGGACTCTGCTTATAGACAGGTGTAGCAGTGGTAAGGTGTTGGGACTCTGCTGATAGACAGGTGTAGCAGTGGTAAGGTGTTGGGACTCTGCTGATAGCCAGGTGTAGCAGTGGTAAGGTGATGGGACTCTGCTGATAGACAGGTGTAGCAGTGGTAAGGTGTTGGGACTCTGCTGATAGACAGGTGTAGCAGTGGTAAGGTGTTGGGACTCTGCTGATAGACAGGTATAGCAGTGGTAAGGTGATGGGACTCTGCTTATAGACAGGTGTAGCAGTGGTAAGGTGTTGGGACTCTGCTTATAGACAGGTATAGCAGTGGTAAGGTGTTGGGACTCTGCTTATAGACAGGTGTAGCAGTGGTAAGGTGTTGGGACTCTGCTGATAGCCAGGTGTAGCAGTGGTAAGGTGTTGGGACTCTGCTGATAGACAGGTGTAGCAGTGGTAAGGTGATGGGACTCTGCTTATAGACAGGTGTAGCAGTGGTAAGGTGTTGGGACTCTGCTGATAGCCAGGTGTAGCAGTGGTAAGGTGTTGGGACTCTGCTGATAGACAGGTGTAGCAGTGGTAAGGTGTTGGGACTCTGCTGATAGCCAGGTGTAGCAGTGGTAAGGTGTTGGGACTCTGCTGATAGCCAGGTGTAGCAGTGGTAAGGTGTTGGGACTCTGCTGTTGGGACTCTGCTGATAGACAGGTGTAGCAGTGGTAAGGTGTTGGGACTCTGCTGATAGACAGGTGTAGCAGTGGTAAGGTGTTGGGACTCTGCTGATAGCCAGGTGTAGCAGTGGTAAGGTGTTGGGACTCTGCTGTTGGGACTCTGCTGTTGGGACTCTGCTGTTGGGACTCTGCTGTTGGGACTCTGCTGTTGGGACTCTGCTGTTGGGACTCTGCTGTTGGGACTCTGCTGTTGGGACTCTGCTGTTGGGACTCTGCTGTTGGGACTCTGCTGTTGGGACTCTGCTGTTGGGACTCTGCTGTTGGGACAGCTTTCTGTAGGCCCTAACAGTTTGTGGGCAGCGTTTATCACCGTTATAGTGAAATGAATGTATTGTTTAGTGCTGTGTTGTATAGTGGCTTTGCTGACATGTGTCTAAAACATGTTTTGTTTGCCCCACCAAGATGTACACGCTAACATTACCACTGTACTCATATAGGAATGGGTAATGGTTTACAAGTCGCTAGCTATCCCATAAAGCCATTACCTAAAACCACATAACTTCTTCTAACATTACCACTGTACTCAAATCAAATCAAATGTATTTATATAGCCCTTCGTACATCAGCTGATATCTCAAAGTGCTGTACAGAAACCCAGCCTAAAACCCCAAACAGCAAGCAATGCAGGTGTAAAAGCACGGTGGCTAGGAAAAACTCCCTAGAAAGGCTCATATTGGAATGGGTAATGGTTTACAAGTCGCTAGCTATCCCATAAAGCCATTACCTAAAACCACATAACTTCTTCTAACATTATCACTGTACTCGTATCGGAATGAGTAATGGTTTACAAGTCGCTAGCTATCCCATAAAGCCATTACCTAAAACCACATAACTTCTTCTAACATTACCACTGTACTCATATAGGAATGGGTAATGGTTTACAAGTCGCTAGCTATCCCATAAAGCCATTACCTAAAACCACATAACTTCTTCTAACATTACCACTGTACTCAAATCAAATCAAATGTATTTATATAGCCCTTCGTACATCAGCTGATATCTCAAAGTGCTGTACAGAAACCCAGCCTAAAACCCCAAACAGCAAGCAATGCAGGTGTAAAAGCACGGTGGCTAGGAAAAACTCCCTAGAAAGGCTCATATTGGAATGGGTAATGGTTTACAAGTCGCTAGCTATCCCATAAAGCCATTACCTAAAACCACATAACTTCTTCTAACATTATCACTGTACTCGTATCGGAATGAGTAATGGTTTACAAGTCGCTAGCTATCCCATAAAGCCATTACCTAAAACCACATAACTTCTTCTAACATTACCACTGTACTCATATAGGAATGGGTAATGGTTTACAAGTCGCTAGCTATCCCATAAAGCCATTACCTAAAACCACATAACTTCTTCTAACATTACCACTGTACTCAAATCAAATCAAATTTATTTATATAGCCCTTCGTACATCAGCTGATATCTCAAAGTGCTGTACAGAAACCCAGCCTAAAACCCCAAACAGCAAGCAATGCAGGTGTAAAAGCACGGTGGCTAGGAAAAACTCCCTAGAAAGGCTCATATTGGAATGGGTAATGGTTTACAAGTCGCTAGCTATCCCATAAAGCCATTACCTAAAACCACATAACTTCTTCTAACATTATCACTGTACTCGTATCGGAATGGGTAATGGTTTACAAGTTGCTAGCTATCCCATAAAGCCATTACCTAAAACCACATAACTTCTTCTAACATTACCACTGTACTCATATAGGAATGGGTAATGGTTTACAAGTCGCTAGCTATCCCATAAAGCCATTACCTAAAACCACATAACTTCTTCTAACATTACCACTGTACTCATATAGGAATGGGTAATGGTTTACAAGTCGCTAGCTATCCCATTAAGCCATTGGCTAAAACCACATAACTTCTTCTAACATTACCACTGTACTCATATTGGAATGGGTAATGGTTTACAAGTCGCTAGCTATCCCATAAAGCCATTACCTAAAACCACATAACTTCTTCTAACATTACCACTGTACTCATATAGGAATGGGTAATGGTTTACAAGTCGCTAGCTATCCCATAAAGCCATTACCTAAAACCACATAACTTCTTCTAACATTACCACTGTACTCATATAGGAATGGGTAATGGTTTACAAGTCGCTAGCTATCCCATAAAGCCATTACCTAAAACCACGTAACTTCTTCTAACATTATCACTGTACTCGTATCGGAATGGGTAATGGTTTACAAGTCGCTAGCTATCCCATAAAGCCATTACCTAAAACCACGTAACTTCTTCTAACATTACCACTGTACTCATATAGGAATGGGTAATGGTTTACAAGTATCATGGCAGTATCTTGCCAGGTTGTTTACGGCAGTATCTTGTCAGGTTATATACAGCAGTATCTTGCCAGGTTGTTTACAGCAGTATCTTGCCAGGTTGTTTACAGCAGTATCTTGTCAGGTTATATACAGCAGTATCTTGTCAGGTTGTTTACAGCAGTATCTTGTCAGGTTGTTTACGGCAGTATCTTGCCAGGTTGTTTATGGCAGTATCTTGTCAGGTTATATACAGCAGTATCTTGCCAGGTTATATACAGCAGTATCTTGCCAGGTTATATACAGCAGTATCTTGCCAGGTTGTTTACAGCAGTATCTTGCCAGGTTATATACAGCAGTATCTTGTCAGGTTATATACAGCAGTATCTTGCCAGGTTATATACAGCAGTATCTTGTCAGGTTATATACAGCAGTATCTTGTCAGGTTATATACAGCAGTATCTTGTCAGGTTATATACAGCAGTATCTTGTCAGGTTATATACGGCAGTATCTTGTCAGGTTGTTTACGGCAGTATCTTGTCAGGTTGTTTACAGCAGTATCTTGCCAGGTTGTTTACGGCAGTATCTTGCCAGGTTGTTTACGGCAGTATCTTGTCAGGTTATATACAGCAGTATCTTGCCAGGTTATATACAGCAGTATCTTGCCAGGTTATATACAGCAGTATCTTGCCAGGTTGTTTACAGCAGTATCTTGCCAGGTTATATACAGTAGTATCTTGTCAGGTTATATACAGCAGTATCTTGCCAGGTTATATACAGCAGTATCTTGTCAGGTTATATACAGCAGTATCTTGTCAGGTTATATACAGCAGTATCTTGTCAGGTTGTTTACAGCAGTATCTTGCCAGGTTATATACAGCAGTATCTTGCCAGGTTATATACAGCAGTATCTTGCCAGGTTATATACAGCAGTATCTTGCCAGGTTATATACAGCAGTATCTTGCCAGGTTATATACAGCAGTATCTTGTCAGGTTATATACAGCAGTATCTTGCCAGGTTATATACAGCAGTATCTTGTCAGGTTATATACAGCAGTATCTTGTCAGGTTATATACAGCAGTATCTTGTCAGGTTATATACAGCAGTATCTTGTCAGGTTGTTTACAGCAGTATCTTGTCAGGTTGTTTACAGCAGTATCTTGTCAGGTTATATACAGCAGTATCTTGCCAGGTTATATACAGCAGTATCTTGTCAGGTTATAGACAGCAGTATCTTGTCAGGTTATATACAGCAGTATCTTGTCAGGTTATATACAGCAGTATCTTGCCAGGTTATATACAGCAGTATCTTGCCAGGTTATATACAGCAGTATCTTGCCAAGTTGTTTACAGCAGTATCTTGCCAGGTTATATACAGCAGTATCTTGTCAGGTTATATACAGCAGTATCTTGCCAGGTTATATACAGCAGTATCTTGTCAGGTTATATACAGCAGTATCTTGTCAGGTTATATACAGCAGTATCTTGTCAGGTTATATACAGCAGTATCTTGTCAGGTTGTTTACGGCAGTATCTTGTCAGGTTGTTTACAGCAGTGTCTTGCCAGGTTATATACAGCAGTATCTTGCCAGGTTATATACAGCAGTATCTTGTCAGGTTATATACAGCAGTATCTTGTCAGGTTATATACAGCAGTATCTTGTCAGGTTGTTTACAGCAGTATCTTGCCAGGTTATATACAGCAGTATCTTGTCAGGTTATAGACAGCAGTATCTTGTCAGGTTATATACAGCAGTATCTTGTCAGGTTATATACAGCAGCATCTTGTCAGGTTATATACAGCAGTATCTTGCCAGGTTGTTTACGGCAGTATCTTGCCAGGTTGTTTACGGCAGTATCTTGCCAGGTTATATACAGCAGTATCTTGTCAGGTTGTTTACAGCAGTATCTTGTCAGGTTGTTTACAGCAGTATCTTGTCAGGTTGTTTACAGCAGTATCTTGTCAGGTTGTTTACAGCAGTATCTTGTCAGGTTGTTTACAGCAGTATCTTGTCAGGTTGTTTACAGCAGTATCTTGTCAGGTTGTTTACAGCAGTATCTTGTCAGGTTATATACAGCAGTATCTTGTCAGGTTGTTTACAGCAGTATCTTGTCAGGTTATATACAGCAGTATCTTGTCAGGTTGTTTACAGCAGTATCTTGTCAGGTTGTTTACAGCAGAATCTTGCCAGGTTGTTTACAGCAGTATCTTGTCAGGTTGTTTACAGCAGTATCTTGTCAGGTTGTTTACAGCAGTATCTTGTCAGGTTGTTTACAGCAGTATCTTGTCAGGTTGTTTACAGCAGTATCTTGTCAGGTTGTTTACAGCAGTATCTTGTCAGGTTGTTTACAGCAGTATCTTGTCAGGTTATATACAGCAGTATCTTGTCAGGTTGTTTACAGCAGTATCTTGTCAGGTTATATACAGCAGTATCTTGTCAGGTTGTTTACAGCAGTATCTTGTCAGGTTGTTTACAGCAGTATCTTGTCAGGTTATATACAGCAGTATCTTGTCAGGTTGTTTACAGCAGTATCTTGTCAGGTTGTTTACGGCAGTATCTTGCCAGGTTATATACAGCAGTATCTTGCCAGGTTGTTTACAGCAGTATCTTGTCAGGTTGTTTACAGCAGTATCTTGCCAGGTTGTTTACGGCAGTATCTTGCCAGGTTATATACAGCAGTATCTTGTCAGGTTATATACAGCAGTATCTTGTCAGGTTGTTTACAGCAGTATCTTGCCAGGTTGTTTACAGCAGTATCTTGCCAGGTTGTTTACAGCAGTATCTTGCCAGGTTGTATACGGCAGTATCTTGCCAGGTTGTTTACGGCAGTATCTCAGCAGATGACAACATGACCTTTTGTCACAGCTGTGGATGTGATCTGGTGTCAGTTTAAATGTGCATCCCAAATGGCGCCTTATTCCCTACACATTGCACTACTTCTGACCAGAGCCTTATGGGTCCTGATCAAAAGTAGTGCACTATACTGTATAGAGAATAAGGGACCATTTGGGACATACTAAGTATTTCCTCTCCTACCCTGGCCTGAGGCCATTCTATACTCCACCTTAGAGCTTCAGCTCTCTCTAGGAGACGCGCATGTGTGTGTGTGTGTGTGTGTGTGTGTGTGTGTGTGTGTGTGTGTGTGTGTGTGTGTGTGTCTAGAGCGAATAAGAGACTCCACCATGTTTTATTCTGCTGTAGCCTGTTAGTAAATTATTCTACTTATTCTGTTGTAGCCTGTTAGTAGATTATTCTACTTATTCTGTGGTATCCTGTTAGTAAATTATTCTACTTATTCTGCTGTAGCCTGTTAGTAGATTATTCTACTTATTCTGTGGTAGCCTGTTAGTAAATTATTCTACTTATTCTGCTGTAGCCTGTTAGTAGATTATTCTACTTATTCTGCTGTAGCCTGTTAGTAAATTATTCTACTTATTCTGTGGTAGCCTGTTAGTAAATTATTCTACTTATTCTGTGGTATCCTGTTAGTAAATTATTCTACTTATTTCTGCTGTAGCCTGTTAGTAGATTATTCTACTTATTCTGTGGTAGCCTGTTAGTAAATTATTCTACTTATTCTGCTGTAGCCTGTTAGTAGATTATTCTACTTATTCTGCTGTAGCCTGTTAGTAAATTATTCTACTTATTCTGCTGTAGCCTGTTAGTAAATTATTATATTTGAGGCTCATGATTTGGTAATGGAGGGAGAAAGATCAGTCACCCCACCCTTCCCATTTCCCTTCTGAACAGACTGCTTCTTTTATCTCCCCTCCCTATCCCCACGACAACCACAATCCCCCCCCCCCTCGCCGCCCTGGACAACCACGCTGACTTCCTGCATCCTCCCGCCGTCCTCAGAGAAACGCTACACAGACACAGACACACACACACAAAACACCTAAAAATAAAATGCTGGATGCAGCACAGTGATGTCACCATTGTTTAGCCATCAGCTGTTTATTCATTTAAGATGTAGCAGTATCAAATCCGTGTAGAAAGAGGGTCAGAGAGAGATGACAGAGAGAACAGAGAGAGAGATAACATAGAAAACAGAGAGAGATGAGAGAGACAACAGAGAGAGATGAGAGAGACAACAGAGAGAGATGAGAGAGACAACAGAGAGAGATGAGAGAGACAACAGAGAGAGATGAGAGAGACAACAGAGAGAGATGAGAGAGAGAACCGAGAGAGATGAGAGAGAACAGAGAGAGAACAGAGAGACAACAGAGAGAGATGAGAGAGATGAGAGAGACAACAGAGAGATGAGAGAGACAACAGAGAGAGATGAGAGAACAGAGAGAGATGAGAGAGACAACAGAGAGATGAGAGAGACAACAGAGAGAGATGAGAGAGAACAGAGAGAGATGAGAGAACAGAGAGAGATGAGAGAGACAACAGAGAGATGAGAGAGACAACAGAGAGAGATAAGAGGTAGAGATTAGGGGATCTGGGTCCTACGGCAGATTACCTACTGGAGGAAATAGATAGGCCACTTGTTTTCTTTCAAATATGTTCCTCAACCCAGAACCCTGAAGGATAACTGTTGAGCTGCATTGCAGAGAGATTCCCTGAATGTCTCCATCAAGACAGAACTGAAGGTGGGAACAAACATCCCCTGAAGATGGAAAAGTTGATTCTCAGCAAAAGGTTTCTCAGAGAATGTGGCAGCGCAGACTTCCCCAAAGTTAGGAATAATCAAGAAGAAAGTCATGTGTTCGTTCCCACATGATAACACTGCAGTTATATCTGCTTTAATGAGTTCACACATGATAACACTGCAGTTATATCTGCATTAATGAGTTTCCACATGATAACACTGCAGTTATATCTGCTTTAATGAGTTCCCACATGATAACACTGCAGTTATATCTGCATTAATGAGTTTCCACATGATAACACTGCAGTTATATATCTGCTTTAATGAGTTCACACATGATAACACTGTAGTTATATCTGCACCTACTGTAAGATACTTAACTAAGTCCTACTGTAAGATACTTAACCAAGTCCTACTGGACTATAGCTAACCAAGTCCTACTGGACTATACCTAACCAAGTCCTACTGTAAGATACCTAACCAAGTCCTACTGTAAGATACTTAACCAAGTCCTACTGTAAGATACCTAACCAAGTCCTACTGTAAGATACCTAACCAAGTCCTACTGTAAGATACCTAACCAAGTCCTACTGGACTATAGCTAACCAAGTCCTACTGTAAGATACTTAACCAAGTCCTACTGTAAGATACTTAACCAAGTCCTACTGTAAGATACTTAACCAAGTCCTACTGTAAGATACTTAACCAAGTCCTACTGTAAGATACCTAACCAAGTCCTACTGTAAGATACCTAACCAAGTCCTACTGTAAGATACCTAACCAAGTCCTACTGTAAGATACCTAACCAAGTCCTACTGTAAGATACTTAACCAAGTCCTTCTGTAAGATACCTAACCAAGTCCTACTGTAAGATACCTAACCAAGTCCTACTGTAAGATACTTAACCAAGTCCTACTGTAAGATACTTAACCAAGTCCTACTGTAAGATACCTAACCAAGTCCTACTGTAAGATACCTAACCAAGTCCTACTGTAAGATACCTAACCAAGTCCTACTGTAAGATACATAACCAAGTCCTTCTGTAAGATACCTAACCAAGTCCTACTGTAAGATACCTAACCAAGTCCTACTGTAAGATACCTAACCAAGTCCTACTGTGAGATACTTAACCAAGTTCTACTGTAAGATACCTAACCAAGTCCTACTGTAAGATACTTAACCAAGTCCTTCTGTAAGATACCTAACCAAGTCCTACTGTAAGATACCTAACCAAGTCCTACTGTAAGATACCTAACCAAGTCCTTCTGTAAGATACCTAACCAAGTCCTACTGTAAGATACCTAACCAAGTCCTACTGTAAGATACCTAACCAAGTCCTTCTGTAAGATACCTAACCAAGTCCTACTGTAAGATACCTAACCAAGTCCTACTGGACTATAGCTAACCAAGTCCTACTGGACTATAGCTAACCAAGTCCTACTGTAAGATACCTAACCAAGTCCTACTGTAAGATACCTAACCAAGTCCTACTGGGCTATAGCTAACCAAGTCCTACTGGACTATAGCTAACCAAGTCCTACTGTAAGATACCTAACCAAGTCCTACTGGACTATAGCTAACCAAGTCCTACTGGACTATAGCTAACCAAGTCCTCCTGGACTATAGCTAACCAAGTCCTTCTGTAAGATACCTAACCAAGTCCTACTGGACTATAGCTAACCAAGTCCTACTGGACTATAGCTAACCAAGTCCTACTGTAAGATACTTAACCAAGTCCTACTGGACTATAGCTAACCAAGTCCTACTGGACTATAGCTAACCAAGTCCTACTGTAAGATACCTAACCAAGTCCTACTGTAAGATACCTAACCAAGTCCTACTGGACTATAGCTAACCAAGTCCTACTGGACTATAGCTAACCAAGTCCTCCTGGACTATAGCTAACCAAGTCCTTCTGTAAGATACCTAACCAAGTCCTACTGGACTATAGCTAACCAAGTCCTACTGGACTATAGCTAACCAAGTCCTACTGTAAGATACCTAACCAAGTCCTACTGGACTATAGCTAACCAAGTCCTACTGGACTATAGCTAACCAAGTCCTTCTGTAAGATACCTAACCAAGTCCTACTGGACTATAGCTAACCAAGTCCTACTGTAAGATACCTAACCAAGTCCTACTGGACTATAGCTAACCAAGTCCGACTGTAAGATACTTAACCAAGTCCTACTGTAAGATACTTAACCAAGTCCTACTGTAAGATACTTAACCAAGTCCTACTGTAAGATACCTAACCAAGTCCTACTGGACTATAGCTAACCAAGTCCTACTGTAAGATACCTAACCAAGTCCATTGAGAAGTGTCTATACCCATTCCACAGTACAGATGTGACCAAACCATCCACGTTAGGAATGTGCAGGATATCTAGAAATGAGCTTGGTGTTGTTTTCCAGTGTACTGCCTGTGAGTGGAGAACTGGGCTGCTCCTGTCAACACCCATCAGCCCACTTGGGATCCCCCACATATGAGAAGAACACATTCCCATTCACAGGAGTACAGAAGAAACTCTGGAACGGCCTAGACATTCTAGATCAGATCCATGCAGTACAGCGCACACATACAGGCACACACACACACACACACACACACACACACACACACGCACACACACACACACACACATGCCTGGTATAGTACAGTGCGTACAGTCCACATGTAGCGTTGGAACAGGATATGTAGCGTTGGAACAGGATATGTAGCTTTGGAACAGGATATGTAGCGTTGGATCAGGATGGGTAGCGTTGGAACAGGATGTGTAGCGTTGGAACAGGATGTGTAGCGTTGGAACGTTGGAACAGGATATGTAGTGTTGGAACAGGATATGTAGCGTTGGAGACTTGGAACAGGATGTGTAGCGTTGGAGACTTGGAACAGGATGTGTAGCGTTGGAGACTTGGAACAGGATGTGTAGCGTTGGAACAGGATATGTAGTGTTGGAACAGGATGTGTAGCGTTGGATCAGGATGTGTAGTGTTGGAACAGGATATGTAGTGTTGAAACAGGATGTGTAGCGTTGGATCAGGATGTGTAGTGTTGGAACAGGATGTGTAGCGTTGGAACAGGATGTGTAGCGTTGGAACAGGATATGTAGCGTTGGAACGTTGGAACAGGATATGTAGCGTTGGAACAGGATGTGTAGCATTGGAACGTTGGAACAGGATGTGTAGCATTGGAAAGTTGGAACAGGATGTGTAGCATTGGAACGTTGGAACAGGATGTGTAGCATTGGAAGAGGATGTGTAGCATTGGAAGAGGATGTGTAGCATTGGAACAGGATGTGTAGCATTGGAACAGGATGTGTAGCGTTGGAACGTTGGAACAGGATATGTAGTGTTGGAACAGGATATGTAGCGTTGGAGACTTGGAACAGGATGTGTAGCGTTGGAGACTTGGAACAGGATGTGTAGCGTTGGAGACTTGGAACAGGATGTGTAGCGTTGGAACAGGATATGTAGTGTTGGAACAGGATGTGTAGCGTTGGATCAGGATGTGTAGTGTTGGAACAGGATATGTAGTGTTGAAACAGGATGTGTAGCGTTGGATCAGGATGTGTAGTGTTGGAACAGGATGTGTAGCGTTGGAACAGGATGTGTAGCGTTGGAACAGGATATGTAGCGTTGGAACGTTGGAACAGGATATGTAGCGTTGGAACAGGATGTGTAGCATTGGAACGTTGGAACAGGATGTGTAGCATTGGAAGAGGATGTGTAGCATTGGAAGAGGATGTGTAGCATTGGAACAGGATGTGTAGCATTGGAACAGGATGTGTAGCGTTGGAACGTTGGAACAGGATATGTAGTGTTGAAACAGGATGTGTAGCGTTGGATCAGGATGTGTAGTGTTGGAACAGGATGTGTAGCGTTGGAACAGGATGTGTAGCGTTGGAACAGGATATGTAGCGTTGGAACGTTGGAACAGGATATGTAGCGTTGGAACAGGATGTGTAGCATTGGAACGTTGGAACAGGATGTGTAGCATTGGAAGAGGATGTGTAGCATTGGAAGAGGATGTGTAGCATTGGAACAGGATGTGTATCGTTGGAACAGGATGTGTAGCGTTGAAACAGGATGTGTAGTGTTGGAACAGGATGTGTAGCGTTGGAACAGGATGTGTAGCGTTGGAACGTTGGAACAGGATGTGTAGCATTGGAAAGTTGGAACAGGATGTGTAGCATTGGAACGTTGGAACAGGATGTGTAGCATTGGAAGAGGATGTGTAGCATTGGAAGAGGATGTGTAGCATTGGAACAGGATGTGTAGCATTGGAACAGGATGTGTAGCGTTGGAACGTTGGAACAGGATATGTAGTGTTGGAACAGGATATGTAGCGTTGGAGACTTGGAACAGGATGTGTAGCGTTGGAGACTTGGAACAGGATGTGTAGCGTTGGAGACTTGGAACAGGATGTGTAGCGTTGGAACAGGATATGTAGTGTTGGAACAGGATGTGTAGCGTTGGATCAGGATGTGTAGTGTTGGAACAGGATATGTAGTGTTGAAACAGGATGTGTAGCGTTGGATCAGGATGTGTAGTGTTGGAACAGGATGTGTAGCGTTGGAACAGGATGTGTAGCGTTGGAACAGGATATGTAGCGTTGGAACGTTGGAACAGGATATGTAGCGTTGGAACAGGATGTGTAGCATTGGAACGTTGGAACAGGATGTGTAGCATTGGAAAGTTGGAACAGGATGTGTAGCATTGGAACGTTGGAACAGGATGTGTAGCATTGGAAGAGGATGTGTAGCATTGGAAGAGGATGTGTAGCATTGGAACAGGATGTGTAGCATTGGAACAGGATGTGTAGCGTTGGAACGTTGGAACAGGATGTGTAGCATTGGAACAGGATGTGTAGCATTGGAACGTTGGAACAGGATGTGTAGCGTTGGAACAGGATGTGTAGCGTTGGAACAGGATGTGTAGCGTTGGAGAGTTGAAACAGGATGTGTAGCATTGGAACAGGATGTGTAGCGTTGGATCAGGATGTGTAGTGTTGGAACAGGATGTGTAGTGTTGGAACAGGATGTGTAGCGTTGGATCAGGATGTGTAGTGTTGGAACAGGATGTGTAGCGTTGGATCAGGATGTGTAGCGTTCGAACAGGATATGTAGTGTTGGATCAGGATGTGTAGCGTTGGAGAGTTGAAACAGGATGTGTAGTGTTGGAACAGGATGTGTAGTGTTGGAACAGGATGTGTAGTGTTGGAACAGGATGTGTAGTGTTGGAACAGGATGTGTAGCGTTGGATCAGGATGTGTAGCGTTCGAACAGGATATGTAGCGTTGGATCAGGATGTGTAGCGTTGGAACAGGATGTGTAGTGTTAGAACGTTGGAACAGGATATGTAGCGTTGGAACAGGATGTGTAGCATTGGAACGTTGGAACAGGATGTGTAGCATTGGAAAGTTGGAACAGGATGTGTAGCATTGGAACGTTGGAACAGGATGTGTAGCATTGGAAGAGGATGTGTAGCATTGGAAGAGGATGTGTAGCATTGGAACAGGATGTGTAGCATTGGAACAGGATGTGTAGCGTTGGAACGTTGGAACAGGATGTGTAGCATTGGAACAGGATGTGTAGCATTGGAACGTTGGAACAGGATGTGTAGCGTTGGAACAGGATGTGTAGCGTTGGAACAGGATGTGTAGCGTTGGAGAGTTGAAACAGGATGTGTAGCATTGGAACAGGATGTGTAGCGTTGGATCAGGATGTGTAGTGTTGGAACAGGATGTGTAGTGTTGGAACAGGATGTGTAGCGTTGGATCAGGATGTGTAGCGTTCGAACGTTGGAACAGGATGTGTAGCGTTGGAGAGTTGAAACAGGATGTGTAGTGTTGGAACAGGATGTGTAGTGTTGGAACAGGATGTGTAGCGTTGGATCAGGATGTGTAGTGTTGGAACAGGATGTGTAGTGTTGGAACAGGATGTGTAGCGTTGGATCAGGATGTGTAGTGTTGGAACAGGATGTGTAGCGTTGGATCAGGATGTGTAGCGTTCGAACAGGATATGTAGTGTTGGATCAGGATGTGTAGCGTTGGAGAGTTGAAACAGGATGTGTAGTGTTGGAACAGGATGTGTAGTGTTGGAACAGGATGTGTAGTGTTGGAACAGGATGTGTAGTGTTGGAACAGGATGTGTAGCGTTGGATCAGGATGTGTAGCGTTCGAACAGGATATGTAGCGTTGGATCAGGATGTGTAGCGTTGGAACAGGATGTGTAGTGTTGGAGAGTTGAAACAGGATGTGTAGCGTTGGAACAGGATGTGTAGCGTTGGATCAGGATGTGTAGTGTTGGAACAGGATGTATAGCGTTGAAACAGGATGTGTAGCGTTGGAACAGGATTTGTAGCGTTGGTAGAGTTGAAACAGGATGTGTAGTGTTGGAACAGGATATGTAGCGTTGGAACAGAATGGGTAGCGTTGGAACAGGATGTGTAGCGTTGGAACAGGATGTGTGGCGTTGGAGAGTTTAAACAGGATATGTAGCGTTGGAACAGGATGGGTAGCGTTGGAACAGGATGTGTAGCGTTGGAACGTTGGAACAGGATATGTAGCGTTGGAGACTTGGAACAGGATGTGTAGCGTTGGAACAGGATATGTAGTGTTGGAGACTTGGAACAGGATGTGTAGCGTTGGAACAGGATGTGTAGTGTTGGAACAGGATATGTAGTGTTGGAACAGGATATGTAGAGACTTGGAACAGGATGTGTAGCGTTGGAGATATGTAGTGTTGGAACTTGATATGTAGAGTTGGAACAGGATGTGTAGCGTTGGAACAGGATGTGTAGCGTTGGAACAGGATATGTAGTGTTGGAACAGGATATGTAGAGTTGGAACAGGATGTGTAGCGTTGGAACAGGATGTGTAGCGTTGGAACAGGATATGTAGCGTTGGAACAGGATATGTAGTGTTGGAGACTTGGAACAGGATATGTAGCGTTGGAACGTTGGAACAGGATATGTAGTGTTGGAGACTTGGAACAGGATGTGTAGCGTTGGAACAGGATGTGTATCGTTGGAACAGGATGTGTAGCGTTGGAACAGGATGTGTAGCGTTGGAACAGGTTATGTAGCGTTGGAACGTTGGAACAGGATATGTAGCGTTGGAGAGTTGAAACAGGATGTGTAGTGTTGGAACAGGATGTGTAGCGTTGGAACAGGATGTGTAGCGTTGGAGAGTTGAAACAGGATGTGTAGCATTGGAACAGGATGTGTAGCGTTCGAACAGGATGTGTAGCGTTGGAACAGGATATGTAGCATTGGAACAGGATGTGTAGCGTTGGATCAGGATGTGTAGTGTTGGAACAGGATGTGTAGTGTTGGATCAGGATGTGTAGTGTTGGAACAGGATGTGTAGCGTTGGAACAGGATGTGTAGCGTTGGAACAGGATATGTAGCGTTGGAGAGTTGGAACAGGATGTGTAGCGTTGGAACAGGATATGTAGCGTTGGAGAGTTGAAACAGGATGTGTAGCATTGGAACAGGATGGGTAGCATTGGAACAGGATATGTAGCGTTGGAACAGGATGTGACTGCCCCCCCCCCCCCCCCCATAGCTGAGCAGAGGGGAACTAGACCCCCCCGCCATAGCTGAGCAGAGGGGGAACTGGACCTCCCCATAGCTGAGCAGAGGGGAACTGGACCTCCCCATAGCTGAGCAGAGGGGGAACTGGACCTCCCCATAGCTGAGCAGAGGGGGAACTGGACCTCCCCATAGCTGAGCAGAGGGGAACTAGACCCCCCCGCCATAGCTGAGCAGAGGGGGAACTGGACCTCCCCATAGCTGAGCAGAGGGGAACTGGACCTCCCCATAGCTGAGCAGAGGGGGAACTGGACCTCCCCATAGCTGAGCAGAGGGGGAACTGGACCTCCCCATAGCTGAGCAGAGGGGGAACTGGACCTCCCCATAGCTGAGCAGAGGGGAACTGGACCTCCCCATAGCTGAGCAGAGTGGGAACTGGACCTCCCCATAGCTGAGCAGAGGGGGAACTGGACCTCCCCATAGCTGAGCAGAGTGGGAACTGGACCTCCCCATAGCTGAGCAGAGGGGGAACTGGACCTCCCCATAGCTGAGCAGAGGGGAACTGGACCTCCCCATAGCTGAGCAGAGGGGGAACTGGACCTCCCCATAGCTGAGCAGAGGGGGAACTGGACCTCCCCATAGCTGAGCAGAGGGGGAACTGGACCTCCCCATAGCTGAGCAGAGGGGGAACTGGACCTCCCCATAGCTGAGCAGAGGGGGAACTGGACCTCCCCATAGCTGAGCAGAGGGGGAACTGGACCTCCCCATAGCTGACCAGAGGGGGAACTGGACCTCCCCATTGCTAAACAGAAGGGACCTCTCTAATGGTGAAAAAGAGTACCAACTCACTGGCTAGTTTCTTATTGAGAGTCTGTCTAGTGTAAAGTTGATGCATTAAGCTATAAGATATTCGGAGGAAGAGAGGTTCAGGGGAAGAGAGGTTCAGGGGAAGAGAGGTTCAGAGGAAGAGAGGTTCAGAGGAAGAGAGGTTCAGGGGAAGAGAGGTTCAGGGGAAGAGAGGTTCAGAGGAAGAGAGGTTCAGAGGAAGAGAGGTTCAGGGGAAGAGAGGTTCAGAGGAAGAGAGGTTCGGGGGAAGAGAGGTTCGGGGGAAGAGAGGTTCAGGGGAAGAGAGGTTTAGGGGAAGAGAGGTTCAGAGGAAGAGAGGTTCAGGGGAAGAGAGGTTCAGAGGAAGAGAGGTTCAGGGGAAGAGAGGTTCAGAGGAAGAGAGGTTCAGGGGAAGAGAGATTCAGAGGAAGAGAGGTTCAGAGGAAGAGAGGTTCAGGGGAAGAGAGGTTCAGAGGAAGAGAGGTTCAGGGGAAGAGAGGTTCAGAGGAAGAGAGGTTCAGGGGAAGAGAGATTCAGAGGAAGAGAGGTTCAGAGGAAGAGAGGTTCAGAGGAAGAGAGGTTTAGGGGAAGAGAGGTTCAGAGGAAGAGAGGTTCAGGGGAAGAGAGGTTCAGAGGAAGAGAGGTTCAGAGGAAGAGAGGTTCAGGGGAAGAGAGGTTCAGGGGAAGAGAGGTTCAGGGGAAGAGAGGTTCAGAGGAAGAGAGGAAGAGAGGTTCAGGGGAAGAGAGGTTCAGAGGAAGAGAGGTTCAGAGGAAGAGAGGTTCAGAGGAAGAGAGGTTCAGAGGAAGAGAGGTTCCCACAACCCCTTATCATCAGTGATGCTTAGTTCTTACCCTTCTGGAAACAGATAATCTGAGTCTGACTAATACACCTATACTGAGGAATCTACACTGAAGAAGACAGTGTACGAGGTTTGAAGTCAGTTTATTTAGTTTTATTTAACTAGGCAAGTCAGTTAAGAACAAATTCTTATTTTCAATGACGGCCTAGGAACAGTGGGTTAACTCCCGGTTCAGGGGCAGAACGACAGATTTGTACCTTGTCAGCTCGGGATTCGAACTTGCGACCTTTCGGTTACTAGTCCAACGCTCTAACCACTAGGCTACCCTGCCGCCCAGTGTGTGAGGTTTGAAGACTGTGTGTGATGTTTGAAGACAGTGTGTGAGGTTTGAAGACTGTGTGCGAGGTTTGAAGACAGTGTGCGAGGTTTGAAGACAATATGTGAGGTTTGAAGACAGTGTGTGTGAGGTTTGAAGACAGTGTGTGTGAGGTTTGAAGACAATATGTGAGGTTTGAAGACAGTGTGTGTGAGGTTTGAAGACAGTGTGCGAGGTTTGAAGACAGTGTGTGAGGTTTGAAGACTGTGCGAGGTTTGAAGACAGTGTGTGAGGTTTGAAGACAGTGTGTGTGAGGTTTGAAGACAGTGTGCGAGGTTTGAAGACAGTGTGTGAGGTTTGAAGACAGTGCATGTGACATTTGAGGTCACAGAGATGCGCATCACCTGCACTGGGTGATTAAATGAACACGCCTGAGCAGAGTAGTAACGTGTGTGTTCTCCCTCATCTGTGAGTCCTGCTCTGCTCTCTGCGTGCTAACTGCTGACTCATGTAGCTCATAATGACTGCAGTTGCATCATCTGATTAGACAAGCTCAGGTTGGCCTAAAGTGACTTGGCCACTGTTACCTTCTACTGATGCTGCTGGCCACTGTTAACCTGTACTGATGCTGATGGCCACTGTTACCCTCTACTGATGCTGCTGGCCACTGTTACCCTGTACTGATGCTGCTAGCCACTGTTACCCTCTACTGATGCTGCTGGCCACTGTTACCCTGTACTGATGCTGCTGGCCACTGTTACCCTCTACTGATGCTGCTGGCCACTGTTAACCTGTACTGATGCTGCTGGCCACTGTTAACCTGTACTGATGCTGCTGGCCACTGTTAACCTGTACTGATGCTGCTGGCCACTGTTAACCTGTACTGATGCTGCTGGCCACTGTTAACCTGTACTGATGCTGCTGGCCACTGTTAACCTGTACTGATGCTGCTGGCCACTGTTAACCTGTACTGATGCTGCTGGCCACTGTTAACCTGTACTGATGCTGCTGGCCACTGTTAACCTGTACTGATGCTGCTGGCCACTGTTAACCTGTACTGATGCTGCTGGCCAGTGTTACCCTCTACTGATGCTGCTGGCCAGTTCAGCCAGTGATACTATGATAGTCTGATGGGAGAGCTTTAGGCTTCCACTGTTACCCTGTACTGATGCTGCTGGCCAGTTCAGCCAGTGATACTATGATAGTCTGATGGGAGAGCTTTAGGCTTCCACTGTTACCCTCTACTGATGCTGCTGGCCAGTTCAGCCAGTGATACTATGATAGTCTGATGGGAGAGCTTTAGGCTTCCGGCTTTAGGCAGAGCAGCGGCAACAGAGAATACTACCCTGTTACTACACTGTTATTAACATGAGAGGAGATGAAAGGAGAAGGGAGAAGGGGGAGAGGAGGGAGGAGAGGAGGGAGGAGAGGAGGGAGGAGAGGAGGGAGTGGACAGGAGCTTGGAGAGGAGGGAGGAGAGGAGGGAGGAGAGGAGGGAGTGGAGAGAGGAGAGAGGGGAGAGAGGAGAGGAGAGGAGAAGAGGGAGGAGAGGAGAGGGAGGGAGGGGGAGGGGAGGGGAGGGGAGGGAGGGGAGGGGAGGGGAGGGGAGGGGAGAGGAGAGGAGGGAGGAGAGGAGGGAGGAGAGGAGGGAGTGGAGAGAGGAGAGAGAGGAGAGAGAGGAGAGGAGAAGAGAAGATAAGAGAAGATAAGACAAAAGAAGATGACAAGAGAGGAGAAGAGGAGTTTATTGAAATGAAAGCGAGGCGTCAGCATTAGCAGCTAATCCACTGCAGTGAGGAAGCTTTCTCTTTCTGCCTGGGGTCTGTGGGCTTCACTAGTCTGACTGGAGAAGGGGGGACATCAACAAACACATCTCTCCCTCTCCTTTATCTCTCTGGCCATCAACAAACACATCTCTCCCTCTCCTTTATCTCTCTGGCCATCAACAAACACATCTCTCCCTCTCCTTTATCTCTCTGGCCATCAACAAACACATCTCTCCCTCTCCTTTCTTCTCTGTGCATCCCCGCATCTCTCTCTCACCCCTCTCTCCATCTCCCCATCCTATTTTCTTCTCTGTGCATCCTCCCTCCCCCATCTCTCTCTCACCCCTCTCTCCATCCTATTTTCTTCTCTGTGCGTCCCCATCTCTCTCTCACCCCTCTCTCCATCTCCCCATCCTATTTTCTTCTCTGTGCGTCCCCCATCATCTCTCTCTCACCCTCTCTCCATCTCCCCATCCTATTTTCTTCTCTGTGCGTCCCCCATCTCTCTCTCTCACCCCTCTCTCCATCTCCCCATCCTATTTTCTTCTCTGTGCGTCCCCCCATCTCTCTCTCTCACCCCTCTCTCCATCTCCCCATCCTATTTTCTTCTCTGTGGGTCCCCCCATCTCTCTCTCTCACCCCTCTCTCCATCTCCCCATCCTATTTTCTTCTCTGTGCGTCCCCCATCTCTCTCTCTCACCCCTCTCTCCATCTCTCCATCCTATTTTCTTCTCTGTGCGTCCCCCCCATCTCTCTCTCTCACCCCTCTCTCCATCTCCCATCCTATTTTCTTCTCTGTCGTCCCCCCCATCTCTCTCTCACCCCTCTCTCCATCTCCCCATCCTATTTTCTTCTCTGTGCATCCCCCTCCCCCATCTCTCTCTCTCACCCCTCTCTCCATCTCCCCATCCTATTTTCCCCACTCCCCCATCTCTCTCTCTCACCCCTCTCTCCATCTCCCCATCCTATTTTCTTCTCTGTGCGTCCCCCCCATCTCTCTCTCTCACCCCTCTCTCCATCTCCACACCCTATTTTCTTCTCTGTGCATCCCCCCATCTCTCTCTCTCACCCACACACTGTCTATTTAACTCACACTTAAAAAGGCTTTCTAAAGATAGAATCCTGAAGATAAACAGGAAACACACAGTGTCATGGCAACAGCATGGAACTGGCAACAAACACTGTTCAACTCCAGAATGGTTGTGGTGGCAAAATACAGTTCTACCTCCAGCTGTGTGTGTGTGTGTGTGTGTGTGTGTGTGTGTGTACACTTCCAGCTCATTAACCGTTAGACTCAGAGTCTCTCCTTCAGATAAGATTCCTTGGGGCCCCGTCTTCATCAAAGGGCCTTTCTCTGAGATACTGGGTTTGGGCCCCAAAGCATTCTTTGTGTTTGTTTGTGTGTGTGTGTGTGTGTGTGTGCGTGTGCGTGTGTGTGTGTATGTGCGTGTGTGTGTGTGTGTGTGCGTGCGTGTGCGTGTGCGTGCGTGTGCGTGCGTGTGTGTGTGTGCGTGTGTGCGTGCGTGCGTGTGTGTGCGTGCGTGCGTGTGTGTGCCTTTTTCTTTTCTGAAATAACAGTGACTACCTCCCAAAGGACCATGGCCTATAGATGGGTTGGTTGTTTAGCAACAAAACCGACAGGTGTGTCACTATGGGACAGAGCAGACAGGTTTGACTTAGACTGTAAACTATATTTCATCTCCAATATTTATTGAAAACATAAATAAAGTTGCACAATGTGCACTTGTCTCTCAAATACATTGTTACACTTGTTGGTTAGCTAGCAAATGTATTTTAGCCATATTAGCATAGACCTGACAGTCAAAACACCTCAAAACAAGACATGGTATCAAGAACAAGATCAAACGAGCTGAAACAAGACACTTATGATTACATTTTGTAAAAATATATATTTAAAAAAATAGCAGAGACCCTTATCCAGAGAGGCTTACAGGAGAAATGAGGGTTAAGTGCCTTGCTCCAGGGCACATTGGCAGATTTTTCAACTTGTCGCCTCTGTGATTTCAACCAGCGATCTTTCGGTTACTGGCCTAATGCTCTTAACCGCTAGGCTAACTGCCGCCGCATGGCAGATTCTTGTCATTGTTGCTAGCTATCTGGCTATCCAGAACCATAACAACACACAACCTTCTGCCCCTTTGAAGCGCGGACATCGCTTTTGTGACGTTGTCAGCCAATCCGTCTATAGGGAATAGGGTGCCATTTGGGATGCACACAGTGACCTATGACTGAACATGCTAACAGTCTAACAGGTTAACATGCTAAAATGCTAACAGGCTAACATGCTAACAGGCTAGCATGCTAACATGCTAACATGCTAACAGGCTAATATAGTGACATTACAGGATATGGTGGGCAGTGACTCACGATGTTGACTTGTAGTGGACCAGAGCCTGTTCTGAGCAGTCTCCTCCTGCAGCTGCCAGCCTCTCCAACACCAAGACACACTGAGGATGACTGGGAGTCTGCTGTAGGGGACAGACACACAAACAGTTCAACCACCACACACACACAAGCATGCATACACCAACATGCAAACACTGACACATGCAGGCAACACCCCCCCCCCCCCACACATACACACATACACACACACACACACACACACACACACACACACACACACACACACACACACACACACACACACACACACTCATGTAGTACCTGTGTGTCCCTGGAACAGGGCCAGAGTGGTGAGGGTGCTGGGGGGGAGAGGGAGGGAGTGACACCTCTGAAGAGACACTCTGAGGGGGGGCTCTAAAGGTGGCGCCCCCAGGGGACGAGACAGGGCCTGGAACACACTGGACAGTTACGCAAGCACACACGCACAGACACACACACACGCAAGCAAGCACAAACACACACCCAACGTCTCTCACATACAGTATGTACAGAAACCCCCAACAATACATCTTCTTTTATACTCAATATAGAACATTTAAACCCCACAGTATATTCTGGTGCATTGGTTCTGAGTGCATGTATCAGACAACCTTGTGATATGAATCATTCCTACAAGTCAGGTGATACAATATGAATCATTCCTACCAGTCAGGTGATACAATATGAATCATTCCTACCAGTCAGGTGATACAATATGAATCGTTCCTACCAGTCAGATGATACAATATGAATCATTCCTACCAGTCAGGTGATACAATATGAATCTGCCTACCAGTCAGGTGATACAATATGAATCATTCCTACCAGTCAGATGATACAATATGAATCATTCCTACCAGTCAGGTGATACAATATGAATCATTCCTACCAGTCAGGTGATACAGTATGAATCATTCATACCAGTCAGGTGAATGAGTCTCCAGGTGAAAAGTTCAGAGGGTGAGTTATTATAATGAGGGAATAATGAATGGACAGAACGTAGCGGTGATGCAGAAAATTGGCCACGGACAGAGGAAGAGTGAAAGTGAGAAAGTGAGAAAGTGAGAGTAGAGAGAGAGAGAGAGAGAGAGAGAGAGTGGAGAGAGAGAGAGAGAGAGACAGAGATAGAGAGACAGAGAGACAGAGAGAGAGAGCAGAGGAAGAGCAGTTAAAGGAAAGGCAGATGTATGAATACAGACTTATAGAAATGGGCCAGAGCGTGCAGCATTGTTGTAGAGTAGGAGTGTATAAATACAGTGCGTGGTATGGTTGATTCATTAGGACTACAGCCTATATTTAACTGAAAGTTGGCAGAGACTACTGGTCAGTCTCCACACACACTCCCACTTTCATTCTCTCAGCAGTGGGATAGGGTGTATGTGTGTGTGTGTGTGTGTGTGTGTGTGTGTGAGGTCTTACTCTGTGACTCTGCCCAGGGTGTATCTCCACGGTAACGGAGGGCTCTATGACAGAGCAAGGCCTGGCCAGACCGCCTGTCCGTCTCTGCCCCGGAGAGAGGTGCATCATGGGACCAGGCCTGCGTCTGTGCCGGCACAGAGAGCCCCCCTTGGCCTGCTGGGTAACGGCAAACACACAGCCCTCTGGGAAGGGACTGCAGACTCGGAGGTCGACCAGGGCTGACGAGGGACGGGGGCGAGGGTGGGGGGCTTGGGAGGGTCAGGGGTCTTCACTGGACAAGAACAGGACTGGACTGACTTGGGTCTCTTCAAAACACTGACTGATAGAGCTCCCTAATCAATCAATCAATTAATTAATCAATAAATCCATCAATCCATCAATCTGGTTATATAAAACATTTCCATCTAACTCCATTCACAACCCTGATTTCCATAGTTAGTTTCCATTTTATTTTCCTTAAAGGAGAATCCACTGTTAGACCAAGCCCAGTACTACTCTACAGGAGAATCCACTGTTAGACCAAGCCCAGTATTACTCTACAGGAGAATCCACTGTTAGACCAAGCCCAGTACTACTCTACAGGAGAATCCACTGTTAGACCAAGCCCAGTATTACTCTACAGGAGAATCCACTGTTAGACCAAGCCCAGTATTACTCTACAGGAGAATCCACTGTTAGACCAAGCCCAGTATTACTCAAGCCACTGTTAGACCAAGCCCAGTATTACTCTACAGGAGAATCCACTGTTAGACCAAGCCCAGTATTACTCTACAGGAGAATCCACTGTTATACCAAGCCCAGTATTACTCTACAGGAGAATCCACTGTTAGACCAAGCCCAGTATTACTCTACAGGAGAATCACTGTTAGACCAAGCCCAGTATTACTCTACAGGAGAATCCACTGTTAGACCAAGCCCAGTATTACTCTACAGGAGAATCCACTGTTAGACCAAGCCCAGTATTACTCTACAGGAGAATCCACTGTTAGACCAAGCCCAGTATTACTCTACAGGAGAATCCACTGTTAGACCAAGCCCAGTATTACTCTACAGGAGAATCCACTGTTATACCAAGCCCAGTATTACTCTACAGGAGAATCCACTGTTAGACCAAGCCCAGTATTACTCTACAGGAGAATCCACTGTTAGACCAAGCCCAGTATTACTCTACAGGAGAATCCACTGTTAGACCAAGCCCAGTATTACTCTACAGGAGAATCCACTGTTAGACCAAGCCCAGTATTACTCTACAGGAGAATCCACTGTTAGACCAAGCCCAGTATTACTCTACAGGAGAATCCACTGTTAGACCAAGCCCAGTGTAGTACAGGAGGGACTGACATGTCCTGACTTGCTGTGAGAGAGACCAGAGGGGAGATCAGATGAGTAATCTGAACAGGTGTGGGGGGAGGGAGGTGTGTGTGTAGCTGCAGTTAGAGTGTGGGCAGTCTCACACACACACACACACACACACACACACACACACACACACACACACACACACACACACACACACACACACACACACTGTTTTCCGTTGCACATATTTGCACTACAACTCCTGATTTTACTAACGGACGACTGGAACATGAGTTGACCAGCTGAGCCAGGTGCTCTGGAGCTGGAATAGAATATATATCTGGAATGTCTAAGGGAGTCGTGAGGAATGGGTTTGAATAGAATATATATCTGGAATGTCTAAGGGAGTCGTGAGGAATGGGTTTGAATAGAATATATATCTGGAATGTCTAAGGGAGTCGTGAGGAATGGGTTTGAATAGAATATATATCTGGAATGTCTAAGGGAGTCGTGAGGAATGGGTTTGTATAGAATATATATCTGGAATGTCTAAGGGAGCCGTGAGGAATGGGTTTGTATAGAATATATATCTGGAATGTCTAAGGGAGTCGTGAGGAATGGGTTTGAATAGAATATATATCTGGAATGTCTAAGGGAGTAATAGAATATATATCTGGAATGTCTAAGGGAGTCGTGAGGAATGGGTTTGAATAGAATATATATCTGGAATGTCTAAGGGAGTCGTGAGGAATGGGTTTGAATAGAATATATATCTGGAATGTCTAAGGGAGTCGTGAGGAATGGGTTTGTATAGAATATATATCTGGAATGTCTAAGGGAGTCGTGAGGAATGGGTTTGTATAGAATATATATCTGGAATGTTTAAGGGAGCCGTGAGGAATGGACTTTCAGAACTAGATTCCTATGTTTTTTAGGACCAGATTTCCTGGTGTGTTTCTGTGTGGAGGAGACAGGAAGAGGCAGGAAAGACAGACTACTGTTGTCTAACGAACACTCTCCACACAGAAACATCTGACTCTACACTCTCCACACAGACATATCTGACTCTACACTCTCCACACAGAAACATCTGACTCTACACTCTCCACACAGAAACATCTGACTCTACACTCTCCACACAGAAACATCTGACTCTACACTCTCCACACAGAAACATCTGACTCTACACTCTCCACACAGAAACATCTGACTCTACACTCTCCACACAGAAACATCTGACTCTACACTCTCCACACAGAAACATCTGACTCTACACTCTCCACACAGACATATCTGACTCTACACTCTCCACACAGAAACATCTGACTATACACTCTCCACACAGAAACATCTGACTCTACACTCTCCACACAGAAACATCTGACTCTACACTCTCCACACAGAAACATCTGACTCTACACTCTCCACACAGACATATCTGACTCTACACTCTCCACACAGAAACATCTGACTCTACACTCTCCACACAGAAACATCTGACTCTACACTCTCCACACAGAAACATCTGACTCTACACTCTCCACACAGACATATCTGACTCTACACTCTCCACACAGACATATCTGACTCTACACTCTCCACACAGACATATCTGACTCTACACTCTCCACACAGAAACATCTGACTCTACACTCTCCACACAGAAACATCTGACTCTAATTCCTCTTCTGGCCAATAGATGGGGCAAAGAATACCCACAATACACCCTCTGTAACAGACACACCCTCTACACCCTCTGTAACAGACACACCCTCTGCCTCTGTAACAGACACACCCTCTGCCTCAGTAACAGACACACCCTCTGCCTCAGTAACAGACACACCCTCTGCCTCAGTAACAGACACCCTCAGTAACAGACACACCCTCTGTAACAGACACACCCTCTGCCTCTGTAACAGACACACCCTCTGTAACAGACCTACCCTCTGCCTCTGTAACAGACACACCCTCAGTAACAGACACACCCTCTGCCTCAGTAACAGACACACCCTCTGCCTCAGTAACAGACACACCCTCTGCCTCTGTAACAGACACACCCTCTGCCTCAGTAACAGACACACCCTCTGCCTCAGTAACAGACACACCCTCTGCCTCTGTAACAGACACACCCTCTGCCTCTGTAACAGACACACCCTCTGCCTCTGTAACAGACACACCCTCTGCCTCTGTAACAGACACAGCCTCTGCCTCAGTAACAGACACCCTCTGCCTCTGTAACAGACACACCCTCTGCCTCTGTAACAGACACACCCTCTGCCTCTGTAACAGACACAGTCTCTGCCTCAGTAACAGACACACCCTCAGTAACAGACACACCCTCTGCCTCAGTAACAGACACCCTCAGTAACAGACACACCCTCTACACCCTCTGTAACAGACACACCCTCTGCCTCTGTAACAGACACACCCTCTGCCTCAGTAACAGACACACCCTCTGCCTCAGTAACAGACACCCTCAGTAACAGACACACCCTCTGCCTCAGTAACAGACACACCCTCTGCCTCAGTAACAGACACCCTCAGTAACAGACACACCCTCTGTAACAGACACACCCTCTGCCTCAATAACAGACACACCCTCTGCCTCAGTAACAGACACACCCTCTGTCTCAGTAACAGACACACCCTCTGCCTCAGTAACAGACACACCCTCTGCCTCAGTAACAGACACACCCTCTGCCTCAGTAACAGACACACCCTCTGCCTCTGTAACAGACACACCCTCTGCCTCAGTAACAGACACACCCTCTGCCTCAGTAACAGACACACCCTCTGCCTCAGTAACAGACACACCCTCAGTAACAGACATATAGTCTACTTATTCAACGTTGTACAGTTCAAGTAACTGTTGTGAGACTTACATGAAGTATTTAGATGATTGCTGTAGTTTTTCAAAAGCAAAAGAATGATGAAGGTTAAAAAGGTTAACAATGAGACAATGTTGTCATGTAATAGTTATGTAATAGTTACATGATCACAGGATCTGATAATGACGTAAAAGGAATTATTGATTTGATGGGACTGATTCAAATGAGGCGATGATTTACAATAACACATAATGTAATCATTACCAGGCACAGATTACAAGGAATTTACAACTATTTGAATTCCTTATCAGCTGAATGGATGTATTTGCAGTCCCTTATAAAAGTGTTTGTGGCAAATTCGCTGCAGACAAAATAGAGTGTCACAAAATGTTGCCAGAAGTTTGCAAATGTTTGCCACTTGTGATGAACCTGCGGCAAACCTTTGGCAACAGTCATATTTATTGCCACTAGTGGTAAACAGTTCACTAGAGCTCCTTTCTGGCAGACAAGTCTCTCAAGATTCTATTTGAATCTGTGGCAAACTTGTGGCCAAAATATTTATTGCCAGTAGTGGCAATCATGTTTAACGGAAGCCGTTTCGAGTGAACACATGAATTCCAAGACAAGTAACTGTTGATGAGCAATCAAGGTGATTAGAAAAATGTGTTGGAAAATTAAAACCAAGCTAGCTACCTACAAAAGTTGTCCGGTGAGTATCTAACTTATTAATAAACTTCCTAATACATGTTAAAATGACATTAACTAATTGATGGCTAGTTAGCCGTGGCGGAGATCTTTGTGGGCTATACTCGGCCTTGTCTCAGGATGGTGTCTCATTCTCTCTCTCGGAGGACCTGAGCCCTAGGACCATGCCTCAGGACTACCTGACGACTCCTTGCTGTCCCCAGTCCACCTGGCCGTGCTACTGCTCCAGTTTCAACTGTTCTGCCTGTGGCTGTGGAATCCTGACCTGTTCACCGGACGTGCTACCTGTCCCAAACCTGCTGTTTTCAACTCTCTAGAGACAGCAGGAGTGGTAGAGATACTCTTAATGATCGGCTATGAAAAGCCAACTGACATTTACTCCTAAGTTGCTGACTTTCTGCACCCTCGACAACTACTGTGATTATTATTATTTGACCATGCTGGTCATTTATGGACATTTGAACATCTTGGCCATGTTCTGTTATAATCTCCACCCGGCACAGCCAGAAGAGGACTGGCCACCTTTCATAGCCTGGTTCCTCTCTAGGTTTCTTCCTAGGTTTTGGCATTTCTATGGAGTTTTTCCCAGCCACCGTGCTTCTACGCCTGCATTGCTTGCTGTTTTGGGGTTTTAGGCTGGGTTTCTATACAGCACTTTGAGATATCAGCTGATGTGCGAAGGGCTATTTAAATAAATTTGATTGGATTGGATTTGATTTGTTGTGTTTGTTGACAAAAAACGATTTGTTGTTCCAGGGAACCCCCCTCCCATTTGTACTTCTTGTTTACACATGGAGGAAGCTTACCAAACCAGTTATTAGACCTCTTTGCCTTAGCTGTTGATGTTTTTTGTTGTTAGCCCTGTTGTTTATTTTCCAATACCCAACATATTCAACACGCATCATATAGTATTGGTTGTATAACAATTACACTGTAATTTAAAAAAGCTTCTCACTTTTCAAATGTTTTTTTACTGGTTTCAGTTTTGGATTTCATCACTAGGTGGAGACATTGACCATAGTACCCCACACCCTGACCACCAACCTGTACGATTACCACACACTCTCTCATTAGCACCACCAGCTGAAGCTTTGTCCCTAATTGTCTTCCCCATGCCCCATGTGAACTTTCCCATTTCCTAAGTGATTATGCTGAAGAAGGCCATTAAGGGCCAAAACGTCAATATTTTAAACTTGACTAATAAAACTAAGATTTGTTTATGGTGAGCGAGCTTTGCACCTTTTCCTGTCCAATGATGTTTACAGATTTTTAGGTTGCACCTCAACTCATGTTGGTTGAGCACCCTTCTTTCCAAATGGGAATAGAGTGAACACATTGCATTGATACCAGTTTCAATCTGTCTGTGCAATTGACTAGCTAACACTTGGCTAGCGCTTAGCTAGCTAGCTATCATTAGCTATCATATTTTTGCACAATTAATGTGATAGCTAGCTAGCTAACTAAGGATTTACCTGTACACTTATACTGTATTTTCTGGTGAATACGTTGCTGTCTTTAATACCAATACGCATTTCAATATGCTAGTGTCACTGTTCAATAGTATTTTATTATTCTCATAAATGTAACCCATACAGTCATCCTTTGTAACAATTAGATATTTCGTTGTTTTAAACTATTGGCTAGCGCATCTTGTTCATGTGTGTTTTTCCTTCTCTCTTTCTAGAAGTAATCAGTTACAGGGCAAAATGACAGATCGAGGCCTTCAGTCGAACTGAGGAAACATGTGCACCAGGTCAACAAGACTTCTTGCTTTGAGATGTAAGTTAACAATAATTCATTTTTGAATTAGTCAAAGCTCAATTATATGCTTTTCTTCCACCCAAGCCGTATATACCCGATTCAGGAAGAAGAGACAACTAGTAGACAATGATGAAGTCCCCAGTCTGGATTGAATATCATAACTAGTTGAAGAAAAATCTTGTATACTGTGGCTCTCTAGGAACAGTTGGCCACACATTAAAACATAGATTTAGTAGGCCTAAGTCCCAGTTTATGCTAACTACATTGTTTGTTTATTAAGCATTTATACAAGGCAGAAACGTTGTTTCCCTGCTGAAAAATATATAGAAGGCCAGTTTCAGTGAGAAGCATCGCAACATGCATAGAAACACGCATAGCAACATGCATAGAAACACGCATAGCAACATGCATAGAAACACGCATAGCAACATGCATAGCAACATGCATACAAACACGCATAGCAACACGCATAGCAACACGCATAGCAACACGCATAGAAACACATGTAGCAACACGCATAGCAACACGCACAGCAACATGCATAGTAACATGCATAGCAACATGCATAGCCACCAAGGCAACTTTGTAACAGCTGACCCAGTTTTTCCAAAGCCAAACCCGCTGGGTCCAGCTGCTGAATCTACCTTTTAAGATACTAAAATCTCAAATGTTTTCAGTATGCTAATGTTGTTTCAGTTCATTGTTTCAGTTCATGCATTCAACAAGCTTTGGACGAAGGACTTCCATAGGCCGTCATCTCCAAAGTTCACTCAAAAAGGCAATAGTTGTGAACTGGGCTTGATTTAGTTGTTGTTGTCTTAATTATCTACATTTTGTTAATTATCTTTTAAACATCCATTGGTTGAAAGCTATTGCTGAATTATCACTTGGCTCATGTAAATTCTGTGTTGCCCCTTTAAACATCCTAACATCTCCATAGTGTTCACATTGTAGCTACATAAACATATTAATTAAACTCTTTATTTGGGAAAGATCCCGTCTTTGCTCGTTTCTTCATTAGCAAATTTGGATTTATTTGTATATTTTAAGATATTGAATGTTGTTTAGTATATTTAGCATGTTTAGTTCTCCCTGTGAGAAGAAAGTTAGTTTAAAGTTCATTTAAAGTTAATTTAAAGTTATATGTGATTGGGTTTATGAAGATACAACATTTCAATGTTGTTAACACACAGTAACCAAAAACCGGATCTCATTTGCATTTTCATGTTCGCCACAAGTTTCCCAGAATTATTTGCCAGAAGTTTACAAGTTTTTTAGATAAGGGGTTTTGAACATACAACAGTTTTCATGTTTATCATCAACATACTCACCTTAAATACTTCTAGGTGGCAGTTTCCTGCTGGTTCCCTAGTGGCTACGAACTCTCCTTCCCGTAACTCTGATTGGCCGTTTGGAAGGTGTGTCTGCTCCGAGACAGTTAGAGCATCCTTGGAATCCAGGTAATTTCCTGAGTGTCCCTCTCCTCCCCCCCCTCCCTCACTTTCTCTCTCTTCCACTGTAGACAGACATTCTAAGGGATCTCTGTCTACCTCTGTCTCTCTCTCTTTCTGAGTCTCTCTCTCCAGCCTTGAGTGTGGCTCGTGATTCTCTACTGTGGCTACAGACGTGTGCCGCGTCTGTCTCTCTGTCTGTCTGTCCATCTGTCTGTCCGTCTCCAATGAGGTCACACACACCAGGCCGTTAACGCTTGATGAGTCCGGACTCACCCTCCAGGCCTTCAGCATCACCTGAGGAGACCGTCTGCCTATTAGAGGAGGGGGTGAGGCAGGGTCACAGGCAGGGGAGCGAGGGGAGTGAGGGGTCAGGGGTGAGGCAGGTGTTGGGGGACACTCTGGGTGGTCTTCACTGCGGAGGGTCAGGGACACACTGTGGACGTAGTCCCCCAGATGCTGCCCTGCTCTGGGGGAGCCCAGCAGCGACCGCTCCCCTCCCTCCTCTGGAGGAGAGAAGGAGCGAGAAGACGTCCGCCATTTTCTAGCTGTCTCCGCAACGTTGCTGAAGAACTTAATCAGACCCCCAAAATGTCCGCCTTTGCTGTCAGAGTGCTTTGGAGCCGCTGGTTGAAAGTCCCTGACGCTCTCGAAGTCCACCGAGCCGTAGTCAGAGTCCATGGTCTTGTCCAGTGTGTGGAGCTCTGAGTCAAAACTCCTCTCTGAGTAGGCCGGGTTCCCCTTCCCCAGGACAGAGATCCTCCTCAGGTAACTCCACACGTCAGCTCTCTTAGATCTCCTCCCACCCAGCGGGACCTTGGGGCTGCCCCTCACACTCTGCTCCTCACACACTCCTGCTGAGGTACTGTTACAGTTAGAGGAGTGGTTGGCCTGCGCCTGCGCCTGGACCTGAGGTCTCTTGGAGCAGGAGATTCTCTCTGTGGGCTTAGAGACGTTCTGGGTAAGAGGCTCCACTAGTGAGTGAAGATGGTGTCTGTCCAGGGTAGCTGTCAGATCCATGTCCTCAAATGAGCAGTCGAACTCGGCGGTGTGTCCGGCATATGAATGCCTCTTTGCACGGTGGCGGAGTGTGCTCCTACAGGGGTGCAGGCCGGGCGAGGGGAGGAAGTCCCGGCAGAACGAGTCGTCCTCCGTCTCTCCATCTCTGAACTTAGTGCTGGACCCAGACATCTTACCCACCCTCCCCTTGAAGACACCCGGAGAGCGGAGCTTCTTGATGGAGCGGACCTTGTCAGCAAAGGACAGTTTAGGGATGAAGGCCTCCTCTCCAGGGAGGATCATGGAGTGAGGTCTTCTGTTATCCAGCTCTGAGGCCACTCTACGCCGGGTCAAGATCTTCCAGATGCCCCCAGTCGCTCTTGTTCTACGGTTGACCTCCGGGCGCTCCTTTCCAGGTGTCTGAGGGGGTACCTGGGTGTCTGCCTGTCTATCCCCAGCCTCCTGCCACTCTCTCTGGGCTTGGTCTGGCCCCAGACCTTCTCCATGACCCTCTCCCTTCCCAGTCTCCTGGATAGATACGGTGCCAGTTTCATTCTGCACATCCAGAGACACGTTGAAGACTTTATTGACGAACCCGTTGGGGTCGTTGCTGTGGGAGGCGGGGCTGTCCATGTGTTCTATCCTCTCTCATCTCATCCTACTACAGCTCTGTCAGTTATCAGCTCAGTCAGCTATCAGCTCAGTCAGCTATCAGCTCAGTCAGCTATCAGCTCAGTCAGCTATCAGCTCAGTCAGCTATCAGCTCCGTCAGCTATCAGCTCCGTCAGCTATCAGCTCCGTCAGCTATCAGCTCAGTCAGCTATCAGCTCAGTCAGCTATCATCTCCGTCAGCTATCATCTCAGTCAGCTATCAGCTCCGTCAGCTATCAGCTCAGTCAGCTATCAGCTCAGTCAGCTATCAGCTCCGTCAGCTATCAGCTCAGTCAGCTATCAGCTCAGTCAGCTATCATCTCAGTCAGCTATCAGCTCAGTCAGCTATCAGCTCCGTCAGCTATCAGCTCCGTCAGCTATCAGCTCAGTCAGCTATCAGCTCAGTCAGCTATCGGTTCAGTCAGCTATCGGCTCCGTCAGCTATCGGCTCCGTCAGCTATCAGCTCCGTCAGCTATCAGCTCAGTCAGCTATCATCTCCGTCAGCTATCAGCTCCGTCAGCTATCAGCTATCAGCTCCGTCAGCTATCAGCTATCATCTCCGTCAGCTATCAGCTCTGTCAGCTATCAGCTCTGTCAGCTATCAGCTCAGTCAGCTATCAGCTCAGTCAGCTATCAGCTCCGTCAGCTATCAGCTGAGTCAGCTATCAGCTCCGTCAGCTATCAGCTCAGTCAGCTATCAGCTCAGTCAGCTATCAGCTCCGTCAGCTATCAGCTCCGTCAGCTATCAGCTCAGTCAGCTATCAGCTCCGTCAGCTATCAGCTCCGTCAGCTATCAGCTCAGTCAGCTATCAGCTCCGTCAGCTATCAGCTCAGTCAGCTATCAGCTCCGTCAGCTATCGGCTCCGAACCGCACCATCTCTTTCATTCCCACACACACCTGGAGAGACAAAACACACAACACAACAATTTGTGAACTCTCTTATACTCACACACACAATTCAATTCAAATCAATGAAAGAACCCTGTATTTATCTCTGAGGTGCAATAAGATCCCTGTATTTATATCTGAGGTGCAATAAGAACCCTGTATTTATATCTGAGGTGCAATAAGAACCCTGTATTTATCTCTGAGGGGCAATAAGAACCCTGTTTTTATATCTGAGGGGCAATAAGAACCCTGTATTTATATCTGAGGTGCAATAAGAACCCTGTATTTATCTCTGAGGGGCAATAAGAACCCTGTTTTTATATCGGAGGGGCAATAAGAACCCTGTATTTATATCTGAGGTGCAATAAGAACCCTGTATTTATATCTGAGGGGCAATAAGAAACCTGTATTTATATCGGAGGGGCTATAAGAACCCTGTATTTATATCTGAGGTGCAATAAGAACCCTGTATTTATATCTGAGGGGCAATAAGAACCCTGTATTTATATCTGAGGTGCAATAAGAACCCTGTATTTATATCTGAGGGGCAATAAGAACCCTGTATTTATATCTGAGGTGCAATAAGAACCCTGTATTTATATCTGAGGGGCAATAAGAAACCTGTATTTATATCGGAGGGGCTATAAGAACCCTGTATTTATATCTGAGGTGCAATAAGAACCCTGTATTTATATCTGAGGTGCAATAAGAACCCTGTATTTATCTCTGAGGGGCAATAAGAACCCTGTTTTTATATCTGAGGGGCAATAAGAACCCTGTATTTATATCTGAGGTGCAATAAGAACCCTGTATTTATATCTGAGGGGCAATAAGAAACCTGTATTTATATCGGAGGGGCTATAAGAACCCTGTATTTATATCTGAGGTGCAATAAGATCCCTGTATTTATATCTGAGGGGCAATAAGAAACCTGTATTTATATCTGAGGTGCAATAAGAACCCTGTATTTATATCTGAGGTGCAATAAGAACCCTGTATTTATATCTGAGGTGCAATAAGAACCCTGTATTTATATCGGAGGGGCAATAAGAACCCTGTATTTATATCTGAGGTGCAATAAGAACCCTGTATTTATATCTGAGGTGCAATAAGAACCCTGTATTTATATCTGAGGTGCAATAAGAAAACCGGTGCTATTGTAAAAAGTTTGGAGACTTTGCATGAGTCTTTATTCATAATATGTCATACAGACCTGACCAGACATCAGATACATCATATACAGATACATCATATACAGATACAGATACAGATACAGATACAATACAGATACAGATACAATACAGATACAGATACAGATACAGATACAATACAGATACAGATACAATACAGATACAGATACAATACAGATACAGATACAGATACAATACAGATACAGATACAGATACAGATACAGATACAGATACAATACAGATACAGATACAATACAGATACAGATACAGATACAATACAGATACAGATACAGATACAGATACAGATACAATACAGATACAGATACAATACAGATACAGATACAGATACAGATACAGATACAGATACAATACAGATACAGATACAGATACAATACAGATACAGATACAATACAGATACAATACAGATACAATACAGATACAATACAGATACAGATACAGATACAGATACAGATACAATACAGATACAGATACAATACAGATACAGATACAGATACAGATACAGATACAGATACAATACAGATACAGATACAGATACAGATACAATACAGATACAGATACAGATACAATACAGATACAGATACAGATACAGATACAATACAGATACAGATACAGATACAATACAGATACAGATACAATACAGATACAGATACAGATACAGATACAGATACAATACAGATACAATACAGATACAGATACAATACAGATACAGATACAATACAGATACAGATACAGATACAATACAGATACAGATACAGATACAGATACAATACAGATACAATACAGATACAATACAGATACAGATACAATACAGATACAATACAATACAGATACAGATACAGATACAGATACAGATACAATACATATACAGATACAATACAGATACAATACAATACAGATACAGATACAGATACAATACATATACAGATACAATACAGATACAATACAGATACAATACAATACAGATACAGATACAGATACAATACATATACAGATACAATACAGATACAGATACAGATACAATACAGATACAGATACAATACAATACAGATACAATACAGATACAGATACAGATACAGATACAATACAGATACAATACAGATACAGATACAGATACAATACAGATACAGATACAGATACAGATACAATACAGATACAGATACAGATACAATACAGATACAATACAGATACAGATACAGATACAGATACAATACAGATACAGATACAGATACAATACAGATACAGATACAGATACAGATACAGATACAATACAGATACAGATACAGATACAATACAGATACAATACAGATACAGATACAGATACAGATACAATACAGATACAGATACAGATACAATACAGATACAGATACAATACAGATACAGATACAGATACAATACAGATACAATATAGATACAATACAGATACAATAGAGATACAGATACAATACAGATACAATACAGATACAATACAGATACAGATACAATACAGATACAGATACAATACAGATACAGATACAGATACAGATACAATACAGATACAGATACAATACAGATACAATACAGATACAGATACAATACAGATACAGATACAGATACAGATACAATACAGATACAGATACAGATACAGATACAGATACAATACAGATACAGATACAGATACAATACAGATACAGATACAGATACAGATACAGATACAATACAGATACAGATACAATACAGATACAGATACAGATACAGATACAGATACAGATACAATACAGATACAGATACAATACAGATACAGATACAGATACAATACAGATACAGATACAATACAGATACAGATACAGATACAGATACAGATACAGATACAATACAGATACAGATACAGATACAATACAGATAAAATACAGATACAGAT
>NC_088400.1:14769502-14902002 GCF_034236695.1 Oncorhynchus nerka | reverse complement strand
TAAACTAAGAGGTGTAGTTAGATACAGTATTATAAACTAAGAGGTGTAGTTAGATACAGTATTATAAACTAAGAGGTGTAGTTAGATACAGTATTATAAACTAAGAGGTGTAGTTAGATACGGTATTATAAACTAAGAGGTGTAGTTAGATACAGTATTATAAACTAAGAGGTGTAGTTAGATACGGTATTATAAACTAAGAGGTGTAGTTAGATACAGTATTATAAACTAAGAGGTGTAGTTAGATACAGTATTATAAACTAAGAGGTGTAGTTAGATACAGTATTATAAACTAAGAGGTGTAGTTAGATACAGTATTATAAACTAAGAGGTGTAGTTAGATACAGTATTATAAACTAAGAGGTGTAGTTAGATACAGTATTATAAACTAAGAGGTGTAGTTAGATACAGTATTATAAACTAAGAGGTGTAGTTAGATACGGTATTATAAACTAAGAGGTGTAGTTAGATACAGTATTATAAACTAAGAGGTGTAGTTAGATACAGTATTATAAACTAAGAGGTGTAGTTAGATACAGTATTATAAACTAAGAGGTGTAGTTAGATACGGTATTATAAACTAAGAGGTGTAGTTAGATACAGTATTATAAACTAAGAGGTGTAGTTAGATTCAGTTTTATGAACTAATCTAAGACTTACCCTTCACTAGAAGTTGAACAATAGTCCAAGAATGTGTCAACTGTATTATATATATATATATATATATATATATGTTTTATAATAATATGATTTAAAATGATACTATTCTATATAAATGATACTATAATTACATATAGGCCTATATACTCTATAAACTAGAACAGGTGTAATTGATTCAACATTACTTGGATTAAAATAGGCTGTTATTAAATATTCATTAAATGGAGAAGAAAAAAATATATGCCAACAAGACATTCTAAAGATGAAAAATCTGCCTCACGTTATGTTTATTTATTGTTTTAAAATGGCCTGCAGAAACGTCAAAGTAAACTGAAAGTGCATAGTTGATTAATAAATGAGGATAGGCAACGGTGAGAATCGGCTAGAACAGTTCGGAAAATTATTGTTTTCTCATCTAAGTAATTTAACCGATCCATTTAACTAGAATCTGTTTATAGCCTCTATGGCAATTTATTGACGATAACAGACGTAACAAGCAAGAAACGTTACGGAACATGCGTTTAGAAAATTGTTGTTACTTACCAATCGGCTTTCAAGAGCTGAAACTCCTCAATAATTCTGGACAAAACGTCATCTTTCAATTACAGTAAATCGGATGCAAAAACAGCGGATGACTTCCCACCCCGTAAACTTTTTCTATCCATGAGTAACGCTGAAATTATGCTGTGGCGAGTTTTCAGGCGAAGTCTTTTGACGTGGGCTAATCTCCTTGGGTTCTAGAAATCCTCCTCAAAACTCTGAAATGTTCAAAGTTTTCTCTCTGAGCAGAGAGAATGATGAACACTCTTGCCCTTTAAACTCAAGCAGCAGACGCCGACAGTCAGATGATAAAACGCTCTTACGCAGACAGTGGATAGAGGGACCGGCAACATATGATCAGCAGCCAGAGCGCAAAACACACACGCACTCACATGCTCACACACACACACACACACACACACACACACACACACACACACACACACACACACACACACACACACACACACACACACACACACACACACACACACTTACACTTACACACACACACACAATAGATGTATTGAAACAAATGACCTTGATAGACCTAGTTTCCTAAAAATATACTGTATATCAGTTTCTGTTGAATTCTAATTAGTAAACTGCCCACTAGTTCATTTAAGTAGCCCAATAACCTTAGCGATATAATGGTTCAAGTTAAACATGTCAGTGAAAAGATGTGATTGACTGAACAGTGGTTTCATTGGCTGGACCCGCTTTCAGGAATTGCTTTGAATGTGAAAATCCTTCTATTGAAAGGACACAATGGGAGAGAGCACACAGGGGAAACTGAATTCACAGAATCTAAACAGCTTCAGAGTCTTTTAGCTGTGAAAGAGGAGATGGTAGAGCAGGGGACTAAATTTAAACGTTTCCTCTCTGTCCTGTTTCTGGCCCATTGTCATCACATGGCGTTCTCCCTTCTACACAGGAAGCAGTGGATCTTACAGCAAAGGGAGTGGAGGGGACTATTTGGCTGACAATGACAGGAAGCCTGTCTGAATGTATGTAACAGTCTGTCTGTGTGTGTGTGTGTCTGCCCTCCTGTGGACCAAAGACCCCTTAGAGTGGTCCTGAAGAACCTCACTGTTTTGTAACTGTCTGATATATCCTCCATCCTCTTCCTCTGTAACTCATACTCTACAGTCATCATCCTCTTCCTCTGTAACTCATACTCTACTGTCATCATCCTCTTCCTCTGTAACTCATACTCTACAGTCATCATCCTCTTCCTCTGTAACTCATACTCTACAGTCATCATCCTCTTCCTCTGTAACTCATACTCTACAGTCATCATCCTCTTCCTCTGTAACTCATACTCTACTGTCATCACCCTACTCTGTAACTCATACACTACAGTCATCATCCTCTTCCTCTCTAACTCATACTCTACAGTCATCATCCTCTTCCTCTGCAACTCATACTCTACAGTCATCATCCTCTTCCTCTGTAATTCATACTCTACTGTCATCATCACCTTCCTCTGTAACTCATACTCTACAGTCATCATCCTCTTCCTCTGTAACTCATGCTCTACAGTCATCATCCTCTTCCTCTGTAACTCATGCTCTACAGTCATCATCCTCTTCCTCTGTAACTCATACTCTACAGTCATCATCCTCTTCCTCTGTAACTCATACTCTACAGTCATCATCCTCTTCCTCTGTAACTCATACTCTACAGTCATCATCCTCTTTCTCTGTAACTCATACTCTACAGTCATCATCCTCTTCCTGGGCAGCCCAGGAAGAGGATGATGGGCTGCCGTGGCGGGGTTGAGGTAGGCTGGGCTGCCGTGGCGGGGTTGAGGTGGGCTGGGCTGCCGTGGCGGGGTTGAGGTGGGCTGGGGCTGGGCTGCCGTGGGCTGGGCTGCCGTGGGCTGGGCTGCCGTGGCGGGGTTGAGGTGGGCTGGGGCTGGGCTGCCGTGGCGGGGTTGAGGTGGGCTGGGCTGCCGTGGCGGGGTTGAGGTGGGCTGGGGCTGGGCTGCCGTGGGCTGGGCTGCCGTGGCGGGGTTGAGGTGGGCTGGGCTGCCGTGGGCTGGGCTGCCGTGGCGGGGCTGCCGTGGCGGGGTTGAGGTGGGCTGGGCTGCCGTGGCGGGGTTCCCGTGGCGGGGCTGCCGTGGCGGGGCTGCCGTGGCGGGGTTGAGGTGGGCTGGGCTGCCGTGGCGGGGTTGCCGTGGGCTGGGCTGCCGTGGCGGGGTTGAGGTGGGCTGGGCTGCCGTGGGCTGGGCTGCCGTAGCAGTCAGTCACAACACACACGTCCTGATCCTGGCCTAAAGCTCTCTGTCTCTACTGTGGTCGTCATCTCAGGCTTCTCAGTCTAGCTCAGACCTGCTCAATCCAGACACATTACACATAGACAAACACATATATTGTAAATTACACAGACTACATACAGAGACACACTTTAAACAATTCAACGAGTGATTAGATTCATTATAAGAGTGGTGGAGAGAGAGAGAGAGAGAGAGAGAGAGAGACAGCGAGAGAGACAGAGAGAGAGAGAGAGACAGAGAGAGAGAGAGAGACAGAGAGAGAGAGAGAGAGATGGAGAGCAAGAGAGAGAGGGATGGAGAACAAGAGAGAGAGAGAGAGAGAGAGAGAGAGAGAGAGAGAGAGATGGAGAGCAAGAGAGAGAGGGATGGAGAACAAGAGAGAGAGAGAGAGAGAGAGAGAGAGAGGAAGATGAGAGAGAGAGGAGGTTAGAAGAGAGAGAGGAGATATGTAATATAATATGTATAGAACTGTGTGTGAATATAGCTACTGATCTTAGAGTGTTAGAACTGTGTGTGAACATAGCTACTGATCTTAGAGTGTTAGAACTGTGTGTGAATATAGCTACTGATCTTAGAGTGTTAGAACTGTGTGTGAATATAGCTACTGATCTTAGAGTGTTAGAACTGTGTGTGAATATAGCTACTGATCTTAGAGTGTTAGAACTGTGTGTGAATATAGCTACTGATCTTAGAGTGTTAGAACTGTGTGTGAATATAGCTACTGATCTTAGAGTGTTAGAACTGTGTGTGAATATAGCTACTGATCTTAGAGTGTTAGAACTGTGTGTGAATATAGCTACTGATCTTAGAGTGTTAGAACTGTGTGTGAATATAGCTACTGCTCTTAGCAGTGATGTCATAGGCTTCACATTTTCTGAACAATTGCCGTCTTCCTGTGCTTCCTGTGACATAGTCCCGACTGACTGCAGGGATAGATAGAGATTACACACACACACACACACACACACACACACACACACACACACACACACACACACACACACACACACACACACACACACACACACACACACACACACACACACTCACACACACAGGATTCAGTTTAGCTACAAACAGTTGTAATTATTTCAGCAGTATTTGTCACCAAGGGGAAACAGTGTATGAAAAGAGGAGAGAGCGAGGGCAGGACGATAAGAGGGTCAGATGCTGTATGTTATGATATGATTGTCTATAAAAGCCTGGGAACATGATTCACATACCATAGCTAGCTAATTTGAGTGTCGTACTGTTTGTTCACACTTGCTATGGCCTTTACACGTGAACATTTGTGCTGAAATATGTTTCAAGCACATGAGGAGGACTTGTTTAGACTTGTTAATGTCCTTCTTGGAACGCCAATAACAGTCATGTAGACTATTGGCAGATTGGTTAAAGGGATATTGGTGATTTAAGCTTGTTAATGATTTGTGTTGTAATCTCGACAAGGCTAATGTTCAACACACACGGTCTGGATATTAAATACATTCAGGCAATAGATACTGGCTAGTAGTAGAGGAGGGTTGGATAAAATTACACTGACATTCCTCACATTCCCTCAGAGCAGGCCTGCATCCCAATTGGCTCCCTATTCCCTATATAGTGCATTACTTTTGACCAGGTGCACTACTTTTGACCAGAACCCAAAGGTAATGCACTATATAGGTTGCCATTTGTGATGTAGACCAGATCTACATTCTTTCCCTGTCCTAACTGCTCACTTATGGCACCATCACTGCCCCAGTCCACACACACACACACACACACACACACACACACACACACACACACACACACACACACACACACACACACACACACACACACACACACACACACACACACACACACACACACACACACACACACACACACACACATATATACACACACACACACACACACACTCACACACACACACATATACACACACACACACACACACACACACACACACACACACACACACACACACACACACACACACATCACTACTAACCCTAAACCTAACCCACTGACACAACTGTTATTTCTTATTTGCTTAAAACAATGCTGAGAGGAGTTTCAGAAGCTTTGCATATTGTCTGCACATACTCGCATCATACCCCATACAACATCACGTTTAGAGTGGAAGGAATGTTTAATGAGAGAGTTTTTTGTCGTGTTGACAGTGGGTGGAGAGGGCCAGGCTCTGCTATCTACCTTACCTAGAGGAGAGAGAGAGAGGAGAGAGAGAGGAGAGAGAGGGAGAGGGAGGTGAGAAGAGAGAGAGTTTATGTAGTGTTGACAGTGGGTGGAGAGGGCCAGGCTCTGCTATCTACCTTACCTAGAGGAGAGAGACAGAGGAGAGAGAGAGGAGGGAGAGGGAGAGGGAGGTGAGAATAGAGAGAGAGAGGGTGAGGGAGGTGAGAAGAGAGAGAAAGAGGGAGAGGGAGGTGAGAAGAGAGAGAGAGGAGAGAGGGAGAGGGAGGTGAGAAGAGAGAGAGAGAGGAGAGAGAGGAGGTGAGGAGAGAGAGAGGAAGATGAGAGAGAGAGACGTGAGAAGAGAGAGAGGAAGATGAGGGAGAGGGAGGTGAGAAGAGAGAGAGGAAGATGAGAGAGGGAGGTGAGAAGAAAGAGAGGAAGAGGAGAGAGAGGAGAGAGAGAGAGAGGAGGTGAGAAGAGAGAGAGGAAGATGAGAGAGAGAGGAGGTGAGAAGAGAGAGAGGAAGATGAGAGAGAGGGAGGTGAGAAAAGAGAGAGGAAGATGAGAGAGAGGGAGGTGAGAAGAAAGAGAGGAAGAGGAGAGAGAGGGATGTGAGAAGAGAGAGAGGAAGATGAGGGAGAGGGAGGTGAGAAGAGAGAGAGGAAGATGAGAGAAGAAAAGGAACAGAGGAGGAGAGAGAGAGAGCCTGAGAATGACAGAGAGAGGAAGATGGAGATGGAGGAAAATCAGAGAGAGAGAGAGTTCTTAGCGCTATCAGTAGGAATCTCAAAACAGGAAGACCAGCGCCAGTAAACAAGAGCAGCAGAAGAGAAGCACAGTTCTACTTCCTGTCCTAACTACAGAGGAAACAAAATATTTTTTAGGAATTCTAATCTGCACTAACACACTCAAGCAGTCGACACTGATTAAAACCCACTTCCATTGGCTATCTGAGGAACTCTTCTCTTAATAACAGAACTATCAGGAATGCCTTCATTCTAAAACGTCTTAGCAGCTCATCTCTATTTAGTTTAATAAGTATATGTTGTTTCTTAAGTGGTGTCCTCACTTTCTGTGGTTAGTCTGTTTCCTTTACACATTTCTGTTCTGTGTGTGTGTGTGTGTGTGTGTGTGTGTGTGTGTGTGTGTGTGTGTGTGTGTGTGTGTGTGTGTGTGTGTGTGTGTGTGTGTGTGTGTGTGTGTGTGTGTGTGTGTGTGTGTGTAGTCTCCCTCTCTGTGGCAGCCAGGAGTGTGATTGGTGTGTGTTTGGAGATGTGGGGCAGATGTTTATCCTTGTCTTTGGTTGTTATCTTCTCGCTAGTCAACTGGCCCTGATCTCCCTGTTCTCTGCTCTGGGCCTTGGCCTGGTCTGGCCTGGGTTAGGCTGGGACTGAGCTGGGTTAGGCTGGGTTAGGCAGGGACTGAGCTGGTTTAGGCTGGGACTGGGCTGGGGTTAGGCTGGGACTGGGCTGGGTTTGACTGGGACTGGGCTGGGTTTGACTGGGACTGGGCTGGGTTTGACTGGGACTGGGCTGGGGTTAGGCTGGGACTGGGCTGGGTTTGACTGGGACTGGGCTGGGTTAGGCTGGGACTGGGCTGGGGTTAGGCTGGGACTGGGCTGGGTTTGACTGGGACTGGGCTGGGTTTGACTGGGACTGGGCTGGGTTTGACTGGGACTGGGCTGGGGTTAGGCTGGGACTGGGCTGGGTTTGACTGGGACTGGGCTGGGTTAGGCTGGGACTGGGCTGGGGTTAGGCTGGGACTGGGCTGGGTTTGACTGGGACTGGGCTGGGTTTGACTGGGACTGGGCTGGGTTTGACTGGGACTGGGCTGGGTTTGACTGGGACTGGGCTGGGTTTGACTGGGCTCAGTTTGTGGGTCAACACTTTTTCCTCTCTTACCTGTGTTTGTGTCTTGTCAGATATCTATCATCCTGGAAAGTATTTTCTTTAGTGACCAGCAGGCCATGCATTAGAATAGTTGTTGTTTCTGGATTATGATGCATTGACACAACAACATTGTACGGCGGCTATGTTAGTGTCCCATTAACATGGGAACATTTAAATAATGCCACATGTAGGATAACTGTATATCTCGAATTAGAACATTCCAAAAATAATAATAAAGTGAGTCCAACTCTTTAAATTAACAGCAGGAAGCAGATTGTACAGTCAACTTTCCTGCCAGCTCTTGACTATGGTGACACCAGCATGATGAGGCAGCCGCTACCCTAAAACATTTGGATGCAGTCTACCACAGCACACTTAGCTTCATCACAGGTGACAGGTTTAATACTCATCTCTCTGCCTCCTGTATCAGAAGGTCGGCTGGTCCTCACTATAGTTCCCTAGATCACTTTGTTACTCCCTTTTTGTTTATAAAGCTCTTCTCAGCAAGTTTACAACATACCTCACTTCACTGTTAAAACATATGTGACAGACCAAATCTGTCTTCGGGGATGGTTAACTCTCACTCTAGACTCTATGGATCTAGGTAAATCCGTCTTCAGGGATGGTTAACTCTCACTCTAGACTCTATGGATCTAGGTAAATCCGTCTTCAGGTATGGTTAACTCTCACTCTAGACTCTATGGATCTAGGTAAATCCGTCTTCAGGGATGGTTAACTCTCACTCTAGACTCTATGGATCTAGGTAAATCCGTCTTCAGGTATGGTTAACTCTCACTCTAGACTCTATGGATCTAGGTAAATCCGTCTTCAGGTATGGTTAACTCTCACTCTAGACTCTATGGATCTAGGTAAATGGATCCGTCTTCAGGTATGGTTAACTCTCACTCTAGACTCTATGGATCTAGGTAAATCCGTCTTCAGGGATGGTTAACTCTCACTCTAGACTCTATGGATCTAGGTAAATCCGTCTTCAGGTATGGTTAACTCTCACTCTAGACTCTATGGATCTAGGTAAATCCGTCTTCAGGGATGGTTAACTCTCACTCTAGACTCTATGGATCTAGGTAAATCCGTCTTCAGGTATGGTTAACTCTCACTCTAGACTCTATGGATCTAGGTAAATCCGTCTTCAGGGATGGTTAACTCTCACTCTAGACTCTATGGATCTAGGTAAATCCGTCTTCAGGGATGGTTAACTCTCACTCTAGACTCTATGGATCTAGGTAACTTCGTCTTCAGGGATGGTTAACTCCTGAGATCACTCTAGGTATTCTAAGTATTTTATGCCAATGTTTGAAAATGTACAGTGCCCTTCTATGCTGCAGAAATGTATTGGTGCCCTGACATTTTTTGGTACCCTTCCCCAGATCGGTGTGTCAACACAATCCAGAAATGTATTGGTACCCTTCCCCAGATCGGTGTGTCAACACAATCCAGAAATGTATTGGTACCCTTCCCCAGATCGGTGTGTCAACACAATCCTGAAATGTATTGGTACCCTTCCCCAGATCGGTGTGTCAACACAATCCAGAAATGTATTGGTACCCTTCCCCAGATCGGTGTGTCAACACAATCCTGTCTCAGAGCTTTACAACACGGCTAGTTTCTTTAGTTCTTTGACCTCACGGCAAGTTCTTTTTTTGCTCTGACATGCACTGTCAACTGTGGAACCTTATATAGACAGGTGTGTTTCTTTTCAAATCATGTCCAATCAATTGAATTGACCACAGGTTGACTCCAATCAAGTTGTAGAAACATCTCAAGGATGATCAATGGAAACAGGATACACCTGAGCTCAATTTCAAGTCTCATAGCAAAGAGTCTGAACACTTTCTGTCGTTTATTTTTTATACATTTGCAACCATTTCTAAAAACCTGTTTTCACTTTGTCATTATGGGGTATTGTGTGTAGATTGATGAGGAAAAACATTTATTTAATCCATTTTAGAAAAGGGCTGTAAAGTAACAAAATGTGGAAAAAGTGAAGGAGTCTGAATACTTTACGAACACACTGTACATACAGTACCCGTCAGAAGTTTGGACACACCTGCTAATTCAAGGGTTGTTCTTTATCTTTACTATTATCTACATTGGATAATAATAGTGAAGACATCAAAACTATGAAATAACACATATGGAATCATGTAATAACCAAAAAATGGTGTTAAACAAATCAATATATATATTTTATATACTTTAAAGTAGCCATCCTTTGCATTGATGACAGCTTTGCACACTCTTGTCATTCTCTCACCCAGCTTCAAGCACTAGGATAAGACTGGCTCTCATGAGGACCGCCTCAGGAAAGGAAGACCCAGAGTTACCTCTGCTGCAGAGGATAAGTTCATTAGAGTTACCTGGCTCTCATGAGGACCGCCTCAGGAAAGGAAGACCCAGAGTTACCTCTGCTGCAGAGGATAAGTTCATTAGAGTTAACTGGCTCTCATGAGGACCGCCTCAGGAAAGGAAGACCCAGAGTTACCTCTGCTGCAGAGGATAAGTTCATTAGAGTTAACTGGCTCTCATGAGGACCGCCTCAGGAAAGGAAGACCCAGAGTTACCTCTGCTGCAGAGGATAAGTTCATTAGAGTTAACTGGCTCTCATGAGGACCGCCTCAGGAAAGGAAGACCCAGAGTTACCTCTGCTGCAGAGGATAAGTTCATTAGAGTTACCTGGCTCTCATGAGGACCGCCTCAGGAAAGGAAGACCCAGAGTTACCTCTGCTGCGGAGGATAAGTTCATTAGAGTTAACTGGCTCTCATGAGGACCGCCTCAGGAAAGGAAGACCCAGAGTTACCTCTGCTGCGGAGGATAAGTTCATTAGAGTTAACTGGCTCTCATGAGGACCGCCTCAGGAAAGGAAGACCCAGAGTTACCTCTGCTGCAGAGGATAAGTTCATTAGAGTTAACTGCACCTCGGATTGCAGCCAAAATAAATGCTTCACAGAGTTCAAGTAACAGACACATCTCAATATCAACTGTTCAGAGGAAACTGCGTGAATCAGGCCTTTGTTGTTGCTTAACCAGCATGGCTACCACAGCGTTCTGCAGCGATACGCCATCCCATTTGGTTTGCGCGTAGTGGGACTACCATTTGTTTTTAAAACGTTTTCGATTTTAAAAAAAAATGTTGGACCTCACTGCTATTAGCCCACACATTGAATAACAGATTCACTACATGGAATAACAGATACACTACATGGAATAACAGATTCACTACATGGAATAACAGATTCACTACATGGAATAACAGATACACTACATTGAATAACAGATTCACTACATGGAATAACAGATACACTACATGGAATAACAGATACACTACATTGAATAACAGATTCACTACATGGAATAACAGATACACTACATTGAATAACAGATTCACTACATGGAATAACAGATTCACTACATGGAATAACAGATACACTACATGGAATAACAGATACACTACATTGAATAACAGATTCACTACATGGAATAACAGATACACTACATGGAATAACAGATACACTACATGGAATAACAGATACAAAATCAAAGGAAGTTTGATCTGAAGCATCTGTCCTATATGGGAGATAAGAAAGATCATGAAACTTTTATGTATATATACACCACTATTCAAATGTTTGGGGTCACGTAGAAATGTCCTTTTTTTTGAAAGAAAAGCTAATTTTTTCTTCCATTAAAAAACATCAAATTGATCAGAAATACAGTGTAGACATTGTTAATGTTGTAAATGACTATTGTAGATGGAAACAGCTGATTTTTAATGGAATATCTACATAGGCGTACAGAGGCCCATTATAAGCAACCATTCCTCCTGTGTTTCAATGGCACGTTGTGTTAGCTAATCCAAGTTTATAATTTAAAAGGCTAATTGATCATTAGAAAACCCTTTTGCAATTATGTTAGCACAGCAATAAAGCTGGCCTTCTTTAGACTAGTTGAGTATCTGGAGCATCAGCATTTGTGGGTTCGATTACAGGTTCAAAATGGCCAGAAACAAAGAACTTTCTTCTGAAACTCATCAGTCTATTCTTGTTCTGAGAAATTAAGGCTATTCCATGCGAGAAATTGCCAAGAAACTGAAGATCTGGTACAACGCTGTGTACTACCCCTACACAGAACATCACAAACTGGCCCTAACCAGAATAGAAAGGGGAGTGGGAGGCCCCAGTGCACAACTGAGCAAGAGGACAAGTACATTAGAGTGTCAGGTTTGAGAAACAGATGCCTCACAAGTCCTCAACTGGCAGCTTCATTAAATAGTACCCACAAAACACCAGTCTCAACGTCAACAGTGAAGAGGTGACTCCGGGATGCTGGCCTTCTAGGCAGAGTTGCAAAGAAAAAGCCATATCTCAGACTGGCCAATAAAAATAAAAGATTAAGATGGGCAAAAGAACACAGACACTGGTCAGAGGAACTCTGCCTAGAAGGCCAGCATCCTGGAGTCACCTCTTCACTGTTGATGTTGAGACTGGTGCTTTGTGGGTACTATTTAATGAAGCTGCCAGTTGAGAACCTGTGAGGCGTCTGATTCTCAAACTAGACACTATAATATAGCTCTGTCACCATTCACCGCAGATACAGAAGTGCAACTGTGCGGTGGATTGAGAAGCATCCAATGCAAAAAAACAGATATCTCTAGTTTTGTGGGGATTCTTGTATTATGCTAATTCGATTTTGTTGAATCTATATTATAAGACTAAGCATTCTGAGCTGCGTGAGGAGTGGAGGGAATGGTGATAGGATTGGAATCCAATCAGATGGAAGGTCTGTGGAGCAGACTAAAACATGTTCTATTATTGCGCATCTTGAAAAGGCCTACTTCCTTGCGCATGGGATCACGCATTGAATAAAATTCAGAGTTTAGTGGTCAGTCTCTTTTATGACTGTGTGATGTGGAAGGTAGTAGGATTCTCTGTGTCTTCGTTGTCCACTCGTTTCACAATTCCCTGTAGTCCTGAACAATCTTTGATATACTTCTCACACAGTGGTACATTGGATTGGAACTTGTTTTAAACACAGTTGTTTTTGATGCACTCTTATAAAGAAAGGTTCCAACTTCCATATAGAACCTAAAAGGGTTCTATCGCTTGCGTAACATATGAAGCCATTAAAAGTACTATATAGAACCCTTTTGTAGGGTTCTTTGATCGGAACCCTGTATGGTGCCATATAGAACCTTGCTATATAGAACCCTGCCATATAGAACCCTGATTGGTGCCAGATAGAACCCTGCCATATAGAACCCTGTATGGTGCCATTTACTAATTATGGCTACTAATAAATAGTAATATTTCTAGTTAAGAACATAATATACTAAACAATGAAATAAGGCGAAGGTCGAGAGCCATGCATCCTCTGAAACAGGAGACTGGAGTCAGTGTGCCTGTGCCCGTACACCACAAGGAGTACCTAGAGCGCAATGGGATAAGGACATCCCAGCCGGCCAAACCCTCCACTAACCCGGGTGACGCTGGGCCAATTGCACGCCACCTCATTGGTACCCCGGTCTCGGCCGGCTTCGACATAGCCCGGGATCAAACCCGAAGTTGTAGTGATGCCACCTTAGACCGCTGTGCCACTTGAGAGGCCCTTGACGATTTAAATTTTGGTACCAACTCTGGCTGACTTCCTTATGGAACAGGACAGTAGTCTATGGGTTGTTGCATGGAAGGTTCCAGAGAGGAAAAAAGGAGCAAAAGCATGATTTAATCTGCAGAAATATGCATTGACATAAGATATCTAAGTTTAGTTGTCGTCCACGTCTACACATTTACCGTAGCACATATTGAGACTGAAACACTATTTTACTGTGTAGTGAAGAAGGGTTAGATCATAGTGAAGGAGGGTTAGATCATGGTGAAGGAGGGTTAGATCATGGTGAAGGAGGGTTAGATCATGGTGAAGAAGGGTTAGATAATAGTGAAAGAGGGTTAGATAATAGTGAAAGAGGGTTAGATCATAGTGAAGGAGGGTTAGATCATGGTGAAGAAGGGTTAGATCATGGTGAAGGAGGGTTAGATCATGGTGAAGGAGGGTTAGATCATGGTGAAGAAGGGTTAGATAATAGTGAAGAAGGGTTAGATAATAGTGAAGACGGGTTAGATCACAGTGAAGAAGGGTTAGATCATGGTGAAGGAGGGTTAGATCATAGTGATGGAGGGTTAGATCATAGTGAAGGAGGGTTAGATCATAGTGAAGGAGGGTTAGATCATGGTGAAGGAGGGTTAGATCATAGTGATGGAGGGTTAGATAATAGTGATGGAGGGTTAGATAATAGTGATGGAGGGTTAGATAATAGTGATGGAGGGTTAGATCATGGTGAAGGAGGGTTAGATCATGGTGAAAGAGGGTTAGATAATAGTGAAGGAGGGTTAGATAATAGTGATGGAGGGTTAGATAATAGTGATGGAGGGTTAGATCATAGTGAAGGAATGTTGGATAATTGTGAATGGTTGTATTGTACTTCATCAATACTAGCTGCTAGGGAGGATTTATACAGTCCAATGGATTCTCTATATCATGGGACCACTGATATTGTTTTTACACTTACAACATTTGAATGAAAGGGTTGTTCCCAATGATGTTCTGTCTTTATAGTTGCACACATAAGCTTGATTACAGACGGAACATCATAACACATTTCAAATGCAAAGTTTTCTTTTCAAAACTCTTCAACAACTTGATATGCATTTGGTGGTGTAGCGAAATGCTTCTAGTCCCGACAGTGCAGTAATATGGGGCGGCAGGGTAGCCTAGTGGTGGGTGGATCATTCACAGAGGAACTTAAAACAGTCAATGTGGATAGGGGGGTGCTCCCTCTGCTGTTTTCTGAAGTCACTCTTCCACATGTGGACAGTCCGTAGCCCTTCCCTGCAGTCAAATGACCGAGTGGCCTCATGGGTGGATTGTTATTCATATTTCTCATAATTTCGTAATTAATCAACATATTTTCAAGAAACATACAGAAAATCTGGTGTTTCTATGTCAAACGGTTTTGTTATATTTCAGTCTTCTGTGACGTATATAAAGTATAATATTGGGATGCAAACTCAAAATGTAATACACTTCAACTCTATATATCTGACATGGTACAGGTGTCTTCTTTTGTTAAGCCCATAACCATGTGTGTGAGGTTTATACTTTTGTTTCTAAATAGATTTGTTTTTAGACTACCAAGAAACACTCTGTGTGACCCTGATTCCTCTTTCTTGGCCTCTTGTCACGTCGGAATGAAGAGGTTTGGGAGACAGGCGCAGGAATGTGTAATAGTTTTTTTTATTAAGCCCAAATTACGGGAAGAGACCTGTAATCATCCTGCGCAACCCACAATGGCACGAAAGCCCAAAACACAGAGCACAGGTACTCACACGCATCAACGGACATTGTAACAATAATGGACAGCCCAAAGGAAACCAAAGGGCACACTTATACAGGTACTAATCAGTGGGAATAGGGGACAGGTGTACGTAATGAAAGTTCTGGAGGGATACATGACACCTCTGCTATTTGAGGGGTGTGAGATGTTGACCTGTGCAGCACCAGTAAACCTGCTACTTGAGGGGTGTGAGATGTTGACCTGTGCAGCACCAGTAAACCTGCTACTTGAGGAGTGTGAGATGTTGACCTGTGCAGCACCAGTAAACCTGCTACTTGAGGGGTGTGAGATGTTGATCTGTGCAGCACCAGTAAACCTGCTACTTGAGGAGTGTGAGATGTTGACCTGTGCAGCACCAGTAAACCTGCTACTTGAGGAGTGTGAGATGTTGACCTGTGCAGCACCAGTAAACCTGCTACTTGAGGGGTGTGAGATGTTGACCTGTGCAGCACCAGTAAACCTGCTACTTGAGGAGTGTGAGATGTTGACCTGTGCAGCACCAGTAAACATGCTACTTGAGGAGTGTGAGATGTTGACCTGTGCAGCACCAGTAAACCTGCTATTTGAGGGGTGTGAGATGTTGACCTGTGCAGCACCAGTAAACCTGCTACTTGAGGAGTGTGAGATGTTGACCTGTGCAGCACCAGTAAACGTGTGAGAGAGATCCCCACTCACCACAGAGCTGCTTGGGTCTCACCACAGATCAGCTTCTCAAGGAATGCCTAAAGACAGTACAGGATATGTAAGTGTGATTGGCAACATTCAATAGCCTATAATACCTTTATCCACACAATGATCCACAGATGCCATTGGTCCAATAATGTTGTTGTCACACTATTGCAGGGGTAGGCAACCCTGGTTCTGGAGAGTTTTTGATTTAACCGACCTGGAAGAAGACCAGGTGTGTTGAATTTAGTCAATCACTGAACTGATCAAGTGGCTCAGTTGGTCAGGTGAGGTGCCTAGTTGGGACAACATCCTGCAGTATCGACAGGAGTCCAGGAACAGGGTTGTCTAGCCCTGTACTATGGTCTTATGGTCAATGTTCTATAGTGACAACATTGTACTTGCTACAAAGGCCTTTTTTTTCCTTTTATTTTTAATGAACCTTTATTTATCTCGGCAAGTCAGTTAAGAACAAATTCTTATTTACAATGACGGCCTCCCCCGCCCTTAGGCCTACTGTACTGTAAGTGTGTTGTTAATTTAAATTGGATAACTGACATCTGGACCCATATTCATAAAGTATCTCAGAGTAGGAGGATTGCTGGTCAATGATCAGTTCCACCTGGATCAATCATTATGATCTAAAGGCAGGGAATACATGCCCTGATGGACATCAACCACTTTCCCTACTCACAGAAGATAGCTGAGCTGGATGCAGTGTTGGTGACCGTGGCCCAGGGTGAGGAGGAAGAGGAAGCATGTCTCAGAGCCTTGGAGAAGAAGGTTCACATCAAAACATTACAGGTGAACAGCAGTCATCCACACAGCAGTCAGCAGTCATCCACACAGCAGCTGCAGAGGGATGTGGAGCTGGAATGCAATAGGACCTGTTAGTGCTCTGGTAGAATGGCCGAGTTTGGCCGGGGTAGGCCGTCTCTCACACACTCTCTCACACTCTTTCTCACTCTCTCTCTCTCTCTCTCGCACTCTCTCTCTCTCACACACTCTCTCTCACACTCTTTCTCACTCTCTCTCTCTCTCTCTCTCTCTCGCACTCTCGCACTCTCTCTCTCTCTCACACTCTCTCTCACACTCTCTCTCTCTTGCACTCTCTCGCACTCTCTCTCTCTCGCACTCCCTCTCTCGCACTCCCTCTCTCACACTCCCTCTCTCACACACTCTCTCACACACACTCTCTCACACTCTTTCTCACACACTTTCACACACTCTCTCTCACACTTTCTCTCACTTTCTCTCACACTTTCTCTCACATTCTCTCACACTTTTTCTCACACTCTCTCACACTGTCTCTTACACTCTATCTATCATTCTATCTATCACTCTCTTACACACTCTATCACTCTCTCACACTCTCTTTCATACTCTCTATCACACCCTCTCTCACACTCTCACACGCTCTCTCACACGCTCTCTCACACTCTCTCACACTCTCTCACACTCTCTCTCACACGCTCTCTCACACGCACACAAATGGTTTCAAAATGATCCATAGTTAACCAAATGTTGTCTCACTTTCACCAATTCGTTAGGTGATGTTTCTTCCTGAATGATCCTGTGCCCAGACTTTCAGCCCTGTTTCACACATCCCTTTGAGGTCGTCTGAGCCCAGCAGTCTGTCTCTGGTAACGACTATCTATTACTGTATGTAGTGGTGGACTGGGCTTCAGTGCTGCTAACGCTACAGCTGTTAGTCTGTCTCTGGTAACGACTATCTATTACTGTATGTAGTGGTGGACTGGGCTTCAGTGCTGCTAACACTACAGCTGTTAGTCTGTCTCTGGTAACTACTATCTATTACTGTATGTAGTGGTGGACTGGGCTTCAGTGCTGCCAACGCTACAGCTGTTAGTCTGTCTCTGGTAATGACTATCTATTACTGTATGTAGTGGTGGACTGGGCTTCAGTGCTGCTAACACTACAGCTGTTAGTCTGTCTCTGGTAACTACTATCTATTACTGTATGTAGTGGTGGACTGGGCTTCAGTGCTGCTAACGCTACAGCTGTTAGTCTGTCTGTTCTCTCTATAACTGTAGTGGTGGACTGGGCTTCAGTGCTGCTAACGCTACAGCTGTTAGTCTGTCTGTTCTCTCTATAACTGTAGTGGTGGACTGGGCTTCAGTGCTGCTAACGCTACAGCTGTTAGTCTGTCTGTTCTCTCTATAACTGTAGTGGTGGACTGGGCTTCAGTGCTGCTAACACTACAGCTGTTAGTCTGTCTCTGGTAACTACTATCTATTACTGTATGTAGTGGTGGACTGGGCTTCAGTGCTGCTAACGCTACAGCTGTTAGTCTGTCTGTTCTCTCTATAACTGTAGTGGTGGACTGGGCTTCAGTGCTGCTAACGCTACAGCTGTTAGTCTGTCTGTTCTCTCTATAACTGTAGTGGTGGACTGGGCTTCAGTGCTGCTAACGCTACAGCTGTTAGTCTGTCTGTTCTCTCTATAACTGTAGTGGTGGACTGGGCTTCAGTGCTGCTAACGCTACAGCTGTTAGTCTGTCTGTTCTCTCTATAACTGTAGTGGTGGACTGGGCTTCAGTGCTGCTAACGCTACAGCTGTTAGTCTGTCTGTTCTCTCTATAACTGTAGTGGTGGACTGGGCTTCAGTGCTGCTAACGCTACAGCTGTTAGTCTGTCTGTTCTCTCTATAACTGTAGTGGTGGACTGGGCTTCAGTGCTGCCAACGCTACAGCTGTTAGTCTGTCTCTGGTAACTACTATCTATTACTGTATGTAGTGGTGGACTGGGCTTCAGTGCTGCTAACACTACAGCTGTTAGTCTGTCTGTTCTCTCTTTAACTGTAGTGGTGGACTGGGCTTCAGTGCTGCTAACGCTACAGCTGTTAGTCTGTCTGTTCTCTAATTAACTGTAGTGGTGGACTGGGCATCAGTGCTGCTAACACTACAGCTGTTAGTCTGTCTGTTCTCTCTTTAACTGTAGTGGTGGACTGGGCTTCAGTGCTGCTAACGCTACAGCTGTTAGTCTGTCTGTTCTCTCTATAACTGTAGTGGTGGACTGGGCTTCAGTGCTGCTAACGCTACAGCTGTTAGTCTGTCTGTTCTCTCTATAACTGTAGTGGTGGACTGGGCTTCTGTGCTGCTAACGCTACAGCTGTTAGTCTGTCTGTTCTCTCTATAACTGTAGTGGTGGACTGGGCTTCAGTGCTGCTAACGCTACAGCTGTTAGTCTGTCTGTTCTCTCTATAACTGTAGTGGTGGACTGGGCTTCAGTGCTGCTAACGCTACAGCTGTTAGTCTGTCTGTTCTCTCTATAACTGTAGTGGTGGACTGGGCTTCAGTGCTGCTAACGCTACAGCTGTTAGTCTGTCTGTTCTCTCTATAACTGTAGTGGTGGACTGGGCTTCAGTGCTGCTAACGCTACAGCTGTTAGTCTGTCTGTTCTCTCTATAACTGTAGTGGTGGACTGGGCTTCAGTGCTGCTAACGCTACAGCTGTTAGTCTGTCTGTTCTCTCTATAACTGTAGTGGTGGACTGGGCTTCAGTGCTGCTAACGCTACAGCTGTTAGTCTGTCTGTTCTCTCTATAACTGTAGTGGTGGACTGGGCTTCAGTGCTGCTAACGCTACAGCTGTTAGTCTGTCTCTGGTAACTACTGTCTATTACTGTATGTATTGGTGGACTGGGCTTCAGTGCTGCTAACGCTACAGCTGTTAGTCTGTCTGTTCTCTCTATAACTGTAGTGGTGGACTGGGCTTCAGTGCTGCTAACGCTACAGCTGTTAGTCTGTCTGTTCTCTCTATAACTGTAGTGGTGGACTGGGCTTCAGTGCTGCTAACGCTACAGCTGTTAGTCTGTCTGTTCTCTCTATAACTGTAGTGGTGGACTGGGCTTCAGTGCTGCTAACGCTACAGCTGTTAGTCTGTCTGTTCTCTCTATAACTGTAGTGGTGGACTGGGCTTCAGTGCTGCTAACGCTACAGCTGTTAGTCTGTCTGTTCTCTCTATAACTGTAGTGGTGGACTGGGCTTCTGTGCTGCTAACGCTACAGCTGTTAGTCTGTCTGTTCTCTCTATAACTGTAGTGGTGGACTGGGCTTCAGTGCTGCTAACGCTACAGCTGTTAGTCTGTCTGTTCTCTCTATAACTGTAGTGGTGGACTGGGCTTCAGTGCTGCTAACGCTACAGCTGTTAGTCTGTCTGTTCTCTCTATAACTGTAGTGGTGGACTGGGCTTCAGTGCTGCTAACGCTACAGCTGTTAGTCTGTCTGTTCTCTCTATAACTGTAGTGGTGGACTGGGCTTCAGTGCTGCTAACGCTACAGCTGTTAGTCTGTCTGTTCTCTCTATAACTGTAGTGGTGGACTGGGCTTCAGTGCTGCTAACGCTACAGCTGTTAGTCTGTCTGTTCTCTCTATAACTGTAGTGGTGGACTGGGCTTCTGTGCTGCTAACGCTACAGCTGTTAGTCTGTCTGTTCTCTCTATAACTGTAGTGGTGGACTGGGCTTCAGTGCTGCTAACGCTACAGCTGTTAGTCTGTCTCTGGTAACTACTGTCTATTACTGTATGTAGCGGTGGACTGGGCTTCAGTGCTGCTAACGCTACAGCTGTTAGTCTGTCTGTTCTCTCTATAACTGTAGTGGTGGACTGGGCTTCAGTGCTGCTAACGCTACAGCTGTTAGTCTGTCTATTCTCTCTATAACTGTAGTGGTGGACTGGGCTTCAGTGCTGCTAACGCTACAGCTGTTAGTCTGTCTGTTCTCTCTATAACTGTAGTGGTGGACTGGGCTTCTGTGCTGCTAACGCTACAGCTGTTAGTCTGTCTGTTCTCTCTATAACTGTAGTGGTGGACTGGGCTTCAGTGCTGCTAACGCTACAGCTGTTAGTCTGTCTCTGGTAACTACTGTCTATTACTGTATGTAGTGGTGGACTGGGCTTCAGTGCTGCTAACGCTACAGCTGTTAGTCTGTCTGTTCTGTCTATAACTGTAGTGGTGGACTGGGCTTCAGTGCTGCTAACGCTACAGCTGTTAGTCTGTCTGTTCTCTCTATAACTGTGGTGGTGGACTGGGCTGGATCAGGCTAGAAGGAGACTAAAACAAAGGAACCATTGACCAGTTTAGCCTGCTGGGTCAGGCTAGAAGGAGACTAAAACAAAGGAACCATTGACCAGTTTAGCCTGCTGGGTCAGGCTAGAAGGAGACTAAAGCAAAGGAACCATTGACCAGTTTAGCCTGCTGGGTCAGGCTAGAAGGAGACTAAAACAAAGGAACCATTGACCAGTTTATCCTGCTGGGTCAGGCTAGAAGGAGACTAAAACAAAGGAACCATTGACCAGTTTATCCTGCTGGGTCAGGCTAGAAGGAGACTAAAACAAAGGAACCATTGACCAGTTTATCCTGCTGGGTCAGGCTAGAAGGAGACTAAAACAAAGGAACCATTGACCAGTTTATCCTGCTGGGTCAGGCTAGAAGGAGACTTAAGCAAAGGAACCATTGACCAGTTTAACCTGCTGGGTCAGGCTAGAAGGAGACTTAAGCAAAGGAACCATTGACCAGTTTAACCTGCTGGGTCAGGCTAGAAGGAGACTAAAACAAAGGAACCATTGACCAGTTTAGCCTGCTGGGTCAGGCTAGAAGGAGACTTAAGCAAAGGAACCATTGACCAGTTTAGCCTGCTGGGTCAGGCTAGAAGGAGACTAAAGCAAAGGAACCATTGACCAGTTTAACCTGCTGGGTCAGGCTAGAAGGAGACTAAAACAAAGGAACCATTGACCAGTTTAGCCTGCTGGGACAGGCTAGAAGGAGACTAAAACAAAGGAACCATTGACCAGTTTAGCCTGCTGGGTCAGGCTAGAAGGAGACAGGCTAGAAGGAGACTAAAACAAAGGAACCATTGACCAGTTTATCCTGCTGGGTCAGGCTAGAAGGAGACTAAAACAAAGGAACCATTGACCAGTTTAGCCTGCTGGGTCAGGCTAGAAGGAGACTAAAACAAAGGAACCATTGACCAGTTTAGCCTGCTGGGTCAGGCTAGAAGGAGACTAAAACAAAGGAACCATTGACCAGTTTAACCTGCTGGGTCAGGCTAGAAGGAGACTTAAGCAAAGGAACCATTGACCAGTTTATCCTGCTGGGTCAGGCTAGAAGGAGACTAAAACAAAGGAACCATTGACCAGTTTAGCCTGCTGGGTCAGGCTAGAAGGAGACTAAAACAAAGGAACCATTGACCAGTTTAGCCTGCTGGGTCAGGCTAGAAGGAGACTAAAACAAACTAAAACAAAGGAACCATTGACCAGTTTAGCCTGCTGGGTCAGGCTAGAAGGAGACTAAAACAAAGGAACCATTGACCAGTTTAGCCTGCTGGGTCAGGCTAGAAGGAGACTAAAACAAAGGAACCATTGACCAGTTTAGCCTGCTGGGTCAAAGGAACCTATTGACCAGTTTAGACTAAAAGACAAAAAGGAACCATTGACCAGTTTAGCCTGCTGGGTCAGGCTAGAAGGAGACTAAAACAAAGGAACCATTGACCAGTTTATCCTGCTGGGTCAGGCTAGAAGGAGACTAAAACAAAGGAACCATTGACCAGTTTAGCCTGCTGGGTCAGGCTAGAAGGAGACTAAAACAAAGGAACCATTGACCAGTTTAGCCTGCTGGGTCAGGCTAGAAGGAGACTAAAACAAAGGAACCATTGACCAGTTTAGCCTGCTGGGTCAGGCTAGAAGGAGACTAAAACAAAGGAACCATTGACCAGTTTAGCCTGCTGGGTCAGGCTAGAAGGAGACTAAAACAAAGGAACCATTGACCAGTTTAGCCTGCTGGGTCAGGCTAAAGGAGACAAAGGAACCATTGACCAGTTTAGCCTGCTGGGTCAGGCTAGAAGGAGACTAAAACAAAGGAACCATTGACCAGTTTAGCCTGCTGGGTCAGGCTAGAAGGAGACTAAAACAAAGGAACCATTGACCAGTTTAGCCTGCTGGGTCAGGCTAGAAGGAGACTAAAACAAAGGAACCATTGACCAGTTTAACCTGCTGGGTCAGGCTAGGAGACTAAAGCAAAGGAACCATTGACCAGTTTAACCTGCTGGGTCAGGCTAGGAGACTAAAGCAAAGGAACCATTGACCAGTTTAGCCTGCTGGGTCAGGCTAGGAGACTAAAACAAAGGAACCATTGACCAGTTTAACCTGCTGGGTCAGGCTAGGAGACTAAAGCAAAGGAACCATTGACCAGTTTAACCTGCTGGGTCAGGCTAGGAGACTAAAGCAAAGGAACCATTGACCAGTTTAACCTGCTGGGTCAGGCTAGAAGGAGACTAAAACAAAGGAACCATTGACCAGTTTAGCCTGCTGGGTCAGGCTAGAAGGAGACTAAAACAAAGGAACCATTGACCAGTTTAGCCTGCTGGGTCAGGCTAGAAGGAGACTAAAACAAAGGAACCATTGACCAGTTTAGCCTGCTGGGTCAGGCTAGAAGGAGACTAAAACAAAGGAACCATTGACCAGTTTAGCCTGCTGGGTCAGGCTAGAAGGAGACTAAAACAAAGGAACCATTGACCAGTTTAGCCTGCTGGGTCAGGCTAGAAGGAGACTAAAACAAAGGAACCATTGACCAGTTTATCCTGCTGGGTCAGGCTAGAAGGAGACTAAAACAAAGGAACCATTGACCAGTTTAGCCTGCTGGGTCAGGCTAGAAGGAGACTAAAACAAAGGAACCATTGACCAGTTTAGCCTGCTGGGTCAGGCTAGAAGGAGACTAAAACAAAGGAACCATTGACCAGTTTAGCCTGCTGGGTCAGGCTAGAAGGAGACTAAAACAAAGGAACCATTGACCAGTTTAGCCTGCTGGGTCAGGCTAGAAGGAGACTAAAACAAAGGAACCATTGACCAGTTTAACCTGCTGGGTCAGGCTAGGAGACTAAAGCAAAGGAACCATTGACCAGTTTAACCTGCTGGGTCAGGCTAGGAGACTAAAGCAAAGGAACCATTGACCAGTTTAACCTGCTGGGTCAGGCTAGGAGACTAAAGCAAAGGAACCATTGACCAGTTTAGCCTGCTGGGTCAGGCTAGAAGGAGACTAAAACAAAGGAACCATTGACCAGTTTAGCCTGCTGGGTCAGGCTAGAAGGAGACTAAAACAAAGGAACCATTGACCAGTTTAGCCTGCTGGGTCAGGCTAGAAGGAGACTAAAACAAAGGAACCATTGACCAGTTTAGCCTGCTGGGTCAGGCTAGAAGGAGACTAAAACAAAGGAACCATTGACCAGTTTAGCCTGCTGGGTCAGGCTAGAAGGAGACTAAAACAAAGGAACCATTGACCAGTTTAGCCTGCTGGGTCAGGCTAGAAGGAGACTAAAACAAAGGAACCATTGACCAGTTTAATCTGCTGGGTCAGGCTAGGAGACTAAAGCAAAGGAACCATTGACCAGTTTAACCTGCTGGGTCAGGCTAGGAGACTAAAGCAAAGGAACCATTGACCAGTTTAGCCTGCTGGGTCAGGCTAGGAGACTAAAACAAAGGAACCATTGACCAGTTTAACCTGCTGGGTCAGGCTAGGAGACTAAAGCAAAGGAACCATTGACCAGTTTAACCTGCTGGGTCAGGCTAGGAGACTAAAGCAAAGGAACCATTGACCAGTTTAACCTGCTGGGTCAGGCTAGGAGACTAAAGCAAAGGAACCATTGACCAGTTTAGCCTGCTGGGTCAGGCTAGGAGACTAAAGCAAAGGAACCATTGACCAGTTTAGCCTGCTGGGTCAGGCTAGGAGACTAAAGCAAAGGAACCATTGACCAGTTTAGCCTGCTGGGTCAGGCTAGAAGGAGACTAAAACAAAGGAACAACTACCAACAACAAACCCTGTTGTCTCAGAGCTGCAGGAATATGTTGCCCTCAATCTTTTCTCTGTAGGTGAAACAAGTTAGCATGTAATCACAATTACAGTACCATCCCATTCCATCTCACAGCCCGAGGGGAGCTTATCGTAGAGAAGATTAGATTTCCCTGTTCAAAACGTATTAATCCGAGATAAATCCTATCTGCAGATATCACTGATACCAAATGGCCTCTTTGCTTTTAGAGGCGTGTTGTATTCAGATTCAATGGTTACATCCCAAATAGCAACATATTATATGGATGGGAGATGTTTTGACACTGTAAAGTAACCACCCGTATTCAATTACCCCTCTCAGCAGACCACAGCATGGTAGCCTATGTAGAAGACAAGGCCTGGTTGGAAGGGGATGTGACTGGTGACGCAGGGTTATTCCAGGGAAATGAGAAGAATCAACATTTTTCAAAAATATTTTTTTTAAACGTTTATTATATTGTTGTAACATTATAAAAGTGTCCTTTGAAATCAAGGGGTATATGGCATGATGTATGATTACAAACCACTTGGTGGTTATCTAAGCATGGAGGCAGAGACAACTGGAAAATCACTCTGTCCCTTCTTCAATCAGCAACATTATCGGCAGAACTAGGAAATAACATAAGGTTATGTTAAATAACATAAGGGTAATAATACGTATTCAGAGAAAGATAATGTATACAAATAATTTTGTAGTCAATTAGACACAGTATCTCAGGACACGAGTATGCTAGTCCTCAATGAGTATTAGTGGCAATACTAAATTCAAACAAGTACAAGTTCAATGTGTGTGTTGTCTACCTCATGGGGACTCGTCAGTATTTCTCCTCTCACAGTGTTTGGGGCACAGCGGGTGGTGGTGGTCTTGTTGTGATGTACCGGGGATGAGCTCCTCTCTGCCTCCTCCTGTCTGCCCCTGCAGGCTGCTGCTCGTTATTACAGAGGTGGACCAGGACAGGCTGTCTCCCTCTGCAGGCTGCTGCTCGTTATTACAGAGGTGGACCAGGACAGGCTGTCTCCCCCTGCAGGCTGCTGCTCGTTATTACAGAGGTGGACCAGGACAGGCTGTCTCCCCCTGCAGGCTGCTGCTCGTTATTACAGAGGTGGACCAGGACAGGCTGTCTCCCTCTGCAGGCTGCTGCTCGTTATTACAGAGGTGGACCAGGACAGGCTGTCTCCCCCTGCAGGCTGCTGCTCGTTATTACAGAGGTGGACCAGGACAGGCTGTCTCCCCCCGCAGGCTGCTGCTCGTTATTACAGAGGTGGACCAGGACAGGCTGTCTCCCCCCGCAGGCTGCTGCTCGTTATTACAGAGGTGGACCAGGACAGGCTGTCTCCCCCTGCAGGCTGCTGCTCGTTATTACAGAGGTGGACCAGGACAGGCTGTCTCCCCTGCAGGCTGCTGCTCGTTATTACAGAGGTGGACCAGGACAGGCTGTCTCCCCTGCAGGCTGCTGCTCGTTATTACAGAGGTGGACCAGGACAGGCTGTCTCCCCTGCAGGCTGCTGCTCGTTATTACAGAGGTGGACCAGGACAGGCTGTCTCCCCTGCAGGCTGCTGCTCGTTATTACAGAGGTGGACCAGGACAGGCTGTCTCCCCCCGCAGGCTGCTGCTCGTTATTACAGAGGTGGACCAGGACAGGCTGTCTCCCCCTGCAGGCTGCTGCTCGTTATTACAGAGGTGGACCAGGACAGGCTGTCTCCCCCTGCAGGCTGCTGCTCGTTATTACAGAGGTGGACCAGGACAGGCTGTCTCCCCCCGCAGGCTGCTGCTCGTTATTACAGAGGTGGACCAGGACAGGCTGTCTCCCCCCGCAGGCTGCTGCTCGTTATTACAGAGGTGGACCAGGACAGGCTGTCTCCCCCCGCAGGCTGCTGCTCGTTATTACAGAGGTGGACCAGGACAGGCTGTCTCCCCCTGCAGGCTGCTGCTCGTTATTACAGAGGTGGACCAGGACAGGCTGTCTCCCCCCGCAGGCTGCTGCTCGTTATTACAGAGGTGGACCAGGACAGGCTGTCTCCCCCCGCAGGCTGCTGCTCGTTATTACAGAGGTGGACCAGGACAGGCTGTCTCCCCGCAGGCTGCTGCTCGTTATTACAGAGGTGGACCAGGACAGGCTGTCTCCCCCCGCAGGCTGCTGCTCGTTATTACAGAGGTGGACCAGGACAGGCTGTCTCCCCCTGCAGGCTGCTGCTCGTTATTACAGAGGTGGACCAGGACAGGCTGTTTGACCAAGAAGCCTGCAGCGTGTAGTTCAGGGCCGGGCTCGATGTGGGCGGAGTCAAACATTGGGCCGGGCTCAATGTAGGCGGAGTCAAACCCCTTTTAACCTGAACCCTTCACGTCTCCTTCAAGGTTACCCAAGTTGAGGTAAACGTCTCCTTCAAGGTCTCCTCCAAGGTTACCCAAGTTGAGGTAAACGTCTCCTTCAAGGTCTCCTTCAAGGTTACCCAAGTTGAGGTAAACGTCTCCTTCAAGGTCTCCTCCAAGGTTACCCAAGTTGAGGTAAACGTCTCCTTCAAGGTCACCCAAGTTGAGGTAAACGTCTCCTTCAAGGTCTCCTTCAAGGTTACCCAAGTTGAGGTAAACGTCTCCTTCAATGTCTCCTCCAAGGTTACCCAAGTTGAGGTAAACGTCTCCTTCAAGGTCTCCTCCAAGGTTACCCAAGTTGAGGTAAACGTCTCCTCCAAGGTTACCCAAGTTGAGGTAAACGTCTCCTTCAAGGTCTCCTTCAAGGTTACCCAAGTTGAGGTAAACGTCTCCTTCAAGGTCTCCTTCAAGGTTACCCAAGTTGAGGTAAACGTCTCCTTCAAGGTCTCCTTCAAGGTTACCCAAGTTGAGGTAAACGTCTCCTTCAAGGTCTCCTTCAAGGTTACCCAAGTTGAGATAAACGTCTCCTTCAAGGTTACCCAAGTTGAGGTAAACGTCGACGGTATCAACATCAACGAAAGCGAATCTTAATCGAACCTAACCTACATGGATAAAAATATAAACCATGGAAGTGAGACTGTCATTATGCATAATGTACTTTGTAATATTCATGCTACACCAGTGCAGTGGTATATGTTTATATGACCAACTACCGCACCGATGTTAGCATAGCATTAATTAGGACCTATTTGCACGTACACTAGCTATTTGCTTACAATGAGGGAATTTTATTAGGACAAATTTGCCTACTTGAGCAGTAACCCTTGGTTCACATCCACAGTTATGTAAACGATTTGATCGGTGATTTTCTGTGTTTCTTCAATGTCTGCCTTGTTGTGATTAGCTGGCTCTAAATGTGTATCCTTGATGCCATTCCCTTAGTTACACATAGCGAGTCTACACTAGAGGTCGACCGATTATGATTTTTTTCAACACCGATACCGATTATTGGAGGATACCAATTAATCGGCCAATTTATATATATATATATATATATTTGTAATAATGACAATTACAACAATACTGAATGAACACTTATTTTAACTTAATATAATACATCAATAAAATCAATTTTGTCTCAAATAAATAATGAAGCATGTTCAATTTGGTTTAAAAAATGCAAAAACAAAGTGTTGGAGAAGAAAGTAAAAGTGCAATATGTGCTATGTAAGAAAGCTAACGTTTCAGTTCCTTGCTCAGAACATGAGAACATATGAAAGCTGGTGGTTCCTTTTAACATGAGTCTTCAATATTCCCAGGTAAGACGTTTTAGGTTGTAGTTATTATAGGACTCTTTCTCTCATATACCTTTGACTATTGGATGTTCTAATAGGTACTTTAGTATTGCCAGCCTAATATCGGGAGTTGATAGGCTTAAAGTCATAAACAGCGCAATGCTTGAAGCATAGCGAAGAGCCGCTGACAAACGCACGAAAGTGCTGTTTGAATGAATGTTCATGAGTGCTGCTGCCTACCACCGCTCAGTCAGACTGCTCTATCAAATTTTAACATAATAACACACAGAAATACGAGCCTTAGGTCATTAATATGGTCAAATCCGGAAACTATCCTTTAAAAAACAAAACGTTTATTCTTTCAGTGAAATACGTAAAGTTCAGTTTTTTATCTAACGGGTGACATCCATAAGTATACATTTTGCTGTTACATTGCACAACATTCAATGATATGTCATAGTTATGAAAAATTCTGGCAAATTAATTACGGTCTTTGTTAGTAAGAAATGGTCTTCACACAGTTCGCAACGAGCCAGGCGGACCAAACTGCTTGTAATATAGTCTGTGTGTAGCTGGTGTAGAGGAGTCAGGCGCAGGACAGCAGATATGAGTAAATAAACATATTTTAATCAAAATCGACAAATACAAATGGAAAATAAGCGAGCCCACATAAACGGACCGTATAACATAAAAACAATCATTCACAAACAAACATGAGGTAACAGGGGGTTAAATAATGAACAATCCAGGTGTGTAAGACAAAGACAAAACAAATGGAAAATAAGCGAGCCCACATAAACGGACCGTATAACATAAAAACAATCATTCACAAACAAACATGAGGTAACAGGGGGTTAAATAATGAACAATCCAGGTGTGTAAGACAAAGACAAAACAAATGGAAAATAAGCGAGCCCACATAAACGGACCGTATAACATAAAAACAATCATTCACAAACAAACATGAGGTAACAGGGGGTTAAATAATGAACAATCCAGGTGTGTAAGACAAAGACAAAACAAATGGAAAATAAGCGAGCCCACATAAACGGACCGTATAACATAAAAACAATCATTCACAAACAAACATGAGGTAACAGGGGGTTAAATAATGAACAATCCAGGTGTGTAAGACAAAGACAAAACAAATGGAAAATAAGCGAGCCCACATAAACGGACCGTATAACATAAAAACAATCATTCACAAACAAACATGAGGTAACAGGGGGTTAAATAATGAACAATCCAGGTGTGTAAGACAAAGACAAAACAAATGGAAAATAAGCGAGCCCACATAAACGGACCGTCGGCTGTGATTCAATGATAAATGAAGAGGCACTGCATCAATTATATGCAACTCAGGACAAGCTAGATAAACTAGTACTATAAATCAACCATGTGTAGTTAACTAGTGATTATATTAAGATGGATTGTTTTTTATAAGTTTAATGCTAGCTAGCACCTTACCGTGGCTCCTTACTGCAATCGCATAACAGGTAGTCAGCCTGTCACGCAGTCTCCACTCTGTGGAGTGCAATGTAATCGGCCATAATCAGTGTCCAAAAATGCTGATTACCGATTGTTATGAAAACTTGAAATCTGCCCTAATTAAACGTCCATTCCGATGAATCGGTCGACCTCTAGTCTACGCAGTCTAAACATATGGAATACAATAATGAAATCACCTGGTCCCAACATACATGGCAAGTCAAGAAAAGTCATTGTAACTTGTCCACGATGCAAACTGAAGTAAAAAAAAAAAAAAAACTTCAAAACACATGTATGAAGAAAGCATACACATTGCTTTGAAACAGTGTCCAAGGAAAGAGTTTTGTCACGTGAGTGCATTGATGTGAGAAATGGTGCATCTGCAGTCGAAAATACATTTTCTGGTCCAGCAACACCCATATATGTTGTGACAAATACTTGTGCTAATTCAGTTCCAACTGTGTTCAAAACTGTTATGCATGCTCGAGTATTAAAAAGCTGTTGAATTGTACCTTTTCTATACTTTCACGTTCACAGAAACATTGCTCAGATCTTGTCCCCTGGACCTTAGAGGACTTTTGGTGTGGATGATTGATCAGGTTAGATATTCCTTTCAATGATTCCACTGAACTGTGCCATTTGATTGTCATTCCTTTATTGAAAAGTGTACCTTGTTCACACCACAGGATCTACCAAAGCAAGGTTTCTCAAACAACTGTGGGATGTTTGTTGTGATGGTAATATGCTGGTTATTCAGGCAATTATATTAGTCCTATTTTCTGTTATAACATATGAAAAGTTATTATTATTTCTGTGCTTGCAGCATGCACTATTGTAATTGCTCATACTTTTTCTTGTTAATTATTCTTGACACTTTTTGGGACCTATTTCCTACAGTTTTTACACTACATAAACATTTCATAGTCTTCTACATCCTGAAATATGTTCCTGGGAGGGGGGGGGTCTTCTACATCCTGAAATATGTTCCTGGGAGGGGTCTTCTACATCCTGAAATATGTTCCTGGGGGGGTCTTCTACATCCTGAAATATGTTCCTGGGAGGGGTCTTCTACATCCTGAAATATGTTCCTGGGAGGGTCTTCTACATCCTGAAATATGTTCCTGGGAGGGGTCTTCTACATCCTGAAATATGTTCCTGGGGGGGTCTTCTACATCCTGAAATATGTTCCTGGGAGGGGTCTTCTACATCCTGAAATATGTTCCTGGGAGGGGTCTTCTACATCCTGAAATATGTTCCTGGGAGGGGGGGTCTTCTACATCCTGAAATATGTTCCTGGGAGGGCTCTTCTACATCCTGAAATATGTTCCTGGGAGGGGGGGGGTCTTCTACATCCTGAAATATGTTCCTGGGAGGGGGGTCTTCTACATCCTGAAATATGTTCCTGGGAGGGGTCTTCTACATCCTGAAATATGTTCCTGGGGGGTCTTCTACATCCTGAAATATGTTCCTGGGGGGGTCTTCTACATCCTGAAATATGTTCCTGGGGGGTCTTCTACATCCTGAAATATGTTCCTGGGGGGTCTTCTACATCCTGAAATATGTTCCTGGGTGGGAGGGGGTCTTCTACATCCTGAAATATGTTCCTGGGGGGTCTTCTACATCCTGAAATATGTTCCTGGGGGGGTCTTCTACATCCTGAAATATGTTCCTGGGTGGGAGGGGGGGTCTTCTACATCCTGAAATATGTTCCTGGGGGGGTTTTCTACATCCTGAAATATATTCCTGGGAGGGGGGTCTTCTAGATCCTGAAATATGTTCAAGCAGTATTACCATTAATGTTGTTATCAAACTTAACAACCTACTCGTTCTTAACTTACAGTACGCTCTGTGCATTTCAATGGAAGCACACTGTGATTTCACTGAGGTATGTATAAATTAGGAAATTCTCATATATATAATGTTTTTGGGGGATATCCATCCGATTGTGTGATTTTCTTTTTCAAAGGAAAACATGCAGCAAATTAGGCGACGGTGGTGCCTGGTTCTCCTGCAGAAATTTCCCACACCGTAAGTCTTGAACATTATAAGAACTTTTCATTTGCATCCTTAAAATCATTTGTTTCACTGTAGCCAGACTGACCTGAGTATATGTTCATATTGAATGTATATAATGTGTGTCATTCACTCACTGAGGTCTGAAGAAGAGGTTGAAAGATGAAAAAAGGAGGTGAAAACAAAACACACTATAGGTAGGAGGTGTCATATGATGAGTGGCATAGTCTTAAACACCCCCCCCCCCTTCTCATATGTTGAGTGGTATAGTCTTAACCCCCCTTCTCATATGATGAGTGGCATAGTCTTAACCCCCCTTCTCATATGATGAGTGGCAGAGTCTTAACCCCCCTTCTCATATGATGAGTGGTATAGTCTTAACCCCCCTTCTCATATGATGAGTGGTATAGTCTTAACCCCCCCTTCTCATATGATGAGTGGTATCTTCTTAACCCCCTCTCATATGATGAGTGGCATAGTCTTAACCCACCCCCCCTTCTCATATGATGAGTGGCATAGTCTTAACCCCCCTTCTCATATGATGAGTGGTATAGTCTTAAACCCCCCCTCTCATATGATGAGTGGCATAGTCTTAACCCACCCCCCCTTCTCATATGATGAGTGGCATAGTCTTAACCCCCCACCCCTTCTCATATGATGAGTGGCATAGTCTTAATCCCCCCTTCTCATATGATGAGTGGTTTAGTCTTAAACCCCCTTCTCATATGATGAGTGGTATAGTCTTAACCCCCCTCTCATATAATGAATGATATAGTCTTAACCCCCCTCATATCATATGATGAGTGGTATAGTCTTAAAACAATGTTTAAAGACTTAAACCCCCTCTCATATGATGAGTGGTAAAGTCTTAACCCCCCTCTCATATGATGAGTGGCATAGTCTTAAACCCCCTCATATGATGAGTGGCATAGTCTTACCCCCCTTCTCATATGATGAGTGGTTTAGTCTTAAACCCCCTTTTCATATGATGAGAGGTATAGTCTTAACCCCACTCTCATATAATGAATGGTATAGTCTTAAAACAATATTTAAAGACTTAAACCCCCCTCTCATATGATGAGTGGTATAGTCTTAACCCCCCCCCTCATATGTCGAGTGGTATAGTCTTAACCCCCTTCTCATATGATGAGTGGTATAGTCTTAACCCCCCTCTCATATGATGAATGGCATAGTCTTACCCCCCTTCTCATATGATGAGTGGTATAAGTCTTAACCCCCTCTCATATAATGAGTGGCATAGTCTTAACCCCCCTCTCATATGATGAGTGGCATAGTCTTAATCCCCCCCCTTCTCATATGATGAGTGGTTTAGTCTTAACCCCCCTCTCATATGATGAGTGGCATAGTCTTAACCCCCTCTCATATGATGAGTGGTATAGTCTTAACCCCCCTCTCATATGATGAGTGGCATAGTCTTAACCCCCTCTCATATGATGAGTGGTTTAGTCTTAAACCCCCTTCTCATATGATGAGTGGTATAGTCTTAACCCCCTCTCATATAATGAATGGTATAGTCTTAACCCCCCCTCATCATATGATGAGTGGTATAGTCTTAAACAATGTTTAAAGACTTAAACCCCCCTCTCATATGATGAGTGGTAAAGTCTTAACCCCCCTCTCATATGATGAGTGGCATAGTCTTAATCCCCCCTTCTCATATGATGAGTGGTTTAGTCTTAAACCCCCTTTTCATATGATGAGAGGTATAGTCTTAACCCCCTCTCATATAATGAATGGTATAGTCTTAAAACAATATTTAAAGACTTAAACCCCCTCTCATATTATGAGTGGTATAGTCTTAACCCCCTCCCCTCGTATGTCGAGTGGTATAGTCTTAACCCCCCTCTCATATAATGAATGGTATAGTCTTAACCCCCCTCATATCATATGATGAGTGGTAAAGTCTTAACCCCCTCTCATATGATGAGTGGCATAGTCTTAAACCCCCCTTTTCATATGATGGGAGGTATAGTCTTAACCCCCTCTCATATAATGAATGGTATAGTCTTAAAACAATATTTAAAGACTTAAACCCCCTCTCATATGATGAGTGGTATAGTCTTAACCCCCTCCCCTCATATGTCGAGTGGTATAGTCTTAACCCCCCCTCCTCTCATATGATGAGTGGTATCTTCTTAACCCCCTTCTCATATGATGAGTGGTATAGTCTTAACCCCCCTCTCATATGATGAGTGGCATAGTCTTAATCCCCCTTCTCATATGATGAGTGGTTTAGTCTTAACCCCCCTCTCATATGATGAGTGGCATAGTCTTAACCCCCTCTCATATGATGAGTGGTATAGTCTTAACCCCCCTCTCATATGATGAGTGGCATAGTCTTAACCCCCCTTTTCATATGATGAGTGGTTTAGTCTTAAACCCCCCTTCTCATATGATGAGTGGTATAGTCTTAACCCCCCTCTCATATAATGAATGGTATAGTCTTAACCCCCCCCTCATATCATATGATGAGTGGTATAGTCTTAAAACAATGTTTAAAGACTTAAACCCCCTCTCATATGATGAGTGGTAAAGTCTTAACCCCCCCTCTCATATGATGAGTGGCATAGTCTTAATCCCCCCTTCTCATATGATGAGTGGTTTAGTCTTAAACCCCCTTTTCATATGATGAGAGGTATAGTCTTAACCCCCTCTCATATAATGAATGGTATAGTCTTAAAACAATATTTAAAGACTTAAACCCCCTCTCATATTATGAGTGGTATAGTCTTAACCCCTCCCCTCGTATGTCGAGTGGTATAGTCTTAACCCCCTCTCATATAATGAATGGTATAGTCTTAACCCCCTCATATCATATGATGAGTGGTAAAGTCTTAACCCCCCTCTCATATGATGAGTGGCATAGTCTTAAACCCCCCTTTTCATATGATGGGAGGTATAGTCTTAACCCCTCTCATATAATGAATGGTATAGTCTTAAAACAATATTTAAAGACTTAAACCCCCTCTCATATGATGAGTGGTATAGTCTTAACCCCTCCCCTCATATGTCGAGTGGTATAGTCTTAACCCCCCCTCATATCATATGATGAGTGGTATAGTCTTAAAACAATGTTTAAAGACTTAAACCCCCTCTCATATGATGAGTGGTAAAGTCTTAACCCCCTCTCATATGATGAGTGGTAAAGTCTTAACCCCCCTCTCATATGTTGAGTGGTATAGTCTTAACCCCCCTCCAATATATTTCAGGATGATGTAGAAGATGTCCCTCCCCCAATTTGTAAGTCGCTCTGGATAAGAGCGTCTGCTAAATGACTTAAATGTAAATGTAAATGTAAGAAGTCACAGCATTTCACATCAGCATCCAGCTCTGCAGGATCAGGTACTGTATAGACTATTAGGGCTAGGGGGCAGTATCCTGAATTTCCGCCTGACTGACGTGCCCAAAGTAAACTGCTTGTTACTCAGCCAGGTTATGCATATAATTGATAGCATTGGATAGAAAACACTCTGAAGTTTCTAAAACTGTTAAAATAATGTCTGTGGCTATAACAGAACTGATATGGCAGGCGAAAATCTGAATAATTTTCTTTTCAGCTCCCAGGCTCTTATTATGTAAACTTATTGTTTGTAATGGTGTCACCCAGATTGCAATTCCTATGGCTTCCACTAGATGTCAACAGTCTTTATTCAAGGTTTCAGGCCTCCATTTTGAAAAATGAACAAGTATTTGGAGTTTCTGTCAGGTTACTACCTTTAAGCAAATCAGTCTTTCGGCGCATGCTTACGAATTTGGCTTTCCTATTGAACATACTTCTTTCCAGGGGAAATATTACAGTTTATTTACATTTTAGAGTACCTGAGGATCAAATAGAAACATTGTTTGACTTGTTTGGACGAAGTTTAGTGGTAGCTTTTTGGACCTCTTTGTATGCCAGTTGAACAAGTGGATTACTGAAATCAATGGCGTCAACTAAACAGACTTTTTGGGATATAAAGAAGGATTTTATCGATCAAAACAACCATTCATGTTGTAGCTGGGACCCTTTGGATTGCAAACAGAGGAAGATCTTCAAAGGTATGTGATTTATTTTATTGCTATTTGTGATTTTTGTGAAGCCTGTGCTGGTTGAAAAATATGTTCATGTGGGGCACCGTCCTCAGACAATCGCTTGGTATGCTTTCGCCGTAAAGCCTTTTTGAATTCTGACGACGCACTTACACTAACAAGAAGTTAAGCTTTTAAATTATATAAGACACTTGTATGTTCATGAATGTTTAATATTATGAATATTTATTTGAATTATGCGCCCGCCAATTTCACCGGATGTTGTCGGCCTCGATCCCGCTAGCAGGGCACCTAGCCCAAAGAGGCTAAAGTAAGGTGCATTCTTGTACACATATCCCTAGAGGTTCCCTTACATTACTAAATGACCACAATCTGTTTTCTTTCTAGACAATACTGAAAACAAAATGCATGGCGAACTGGGAGCTGTGAACTGGGTATGTAGTCTACTGTGTGTTATGCTGAAGGCTTGATGCATGGCAATATATAATAGTTGTGATGACTTGTTGAGTAGTTATATATATCACTGAACACCCATTTTAGTAATAGTGGCTTTTGTTTGCATGGTGGTATTGTGAAAGTGGGGTGTAATTTGTCTTGATCACCCAATCAGGCAATACTCTTAATATTTATTCTTCCTTTTTCTTCAAGGAAGCAGATGTTCTTCTAAGGGTCACCCTAGAGGAAGCAAGGTGATGTGAACTCCAAACATTTAAAGGCACCGTTTACCTCCCTAGTGTAATTGGGATGGACGGGGAAGACCGCATTACAACCCTTAAAGAACTACGGTTGTATGATGGCCTGGATGAAGAGGAACATATTGTCCTCAAGGAACCCTTCATGTTCCAGTTACAGAGAGATAAGATGTTCTATGTGGAGGCAGTTGATGTTCTATGTGGAGGCAGTTTATGTTCTATGTGGAGGCAGTTGATGTTCTATGTGGAGGCAGTTGATGTTCTATGTGGAGGCAGTTGATGTTCTATGTGGAGGCAGTTAATGTTCTATGTGGAGGCAGTTGATGTTCTATGTGGAGGCAGTTGATGTTCTATGTGGAGGCAGTTGATGTTCTATGTGGAGGCTGTTGATGTTCTATGTGGAGGCAGTTGATGTTCTATGTGGAGGCAGTTGATGTCCTATGTGGAGGCAGTTGATGTTCTATGTGGAGGCAGTTGACAACAAGGAAATGACTGTCTTTGCCTCTTGAGGAGCTGGAGTGAAGCCATTTTTGAGGAGTGGTCAAACCTAGTTTTTGTCTGCTCTTTTAATTGTTTAAATTGTTAATTGTGTTGTTTAGTAAAGATGACGTAGAAGTCACCCAAGTCTCTGATCTCTGTACTAGAGCTGGTATAACAATGCACAAAGCACATTCAGCTTGTCAGTATGTCTATATGGTATAGTCTGTCTCCATTCTCATGAGGAAAGTAAATAGCATTATAAATCAGGATAGGTAGTAACTGTGTATATATGCGCAATGAAATAATATAATTACAAAGTTATAACATTTATCAACACAATTTTAACAGTACATGACGTACATAACACGTCTGTTGTTCACTGCAACAATATCAATATCAGACTTTAGAACCTCAGATGGACAAAAAATGGTGGGTGTGGTCAAACGTGTGTTTGTATTCAGTGGGTGACTTTAGAACCTCAGATGGACAAAAAATGGTGGGTGTGGTCAAACGTGGGCGGAGTCAATCGTTTGACACCGCCCACATTGAGCCCGCCCGAATTGCACACTGCAGTCAGGGGTACCTGGTTTGACCAGAGCTGGACTTTCATTGTCGACTCTTCAGGACCTGCTTGTTTGACCGCTCCTTCCTAAAAGTCATCCTCATGCACCTTGTGCTGGACACAGGAGACCAGAGACAGTGGTTAGTTGGCTATTTTAGAAATTCATATTGAAAATATATATATTTTAAATGGAATTGAACTTTCAATGCATCTCCTAAAATGGAATGGACTCTGACCTTAGCATATAAAATAAATATGATCTTTACAACAGCAGTACATCCAGCAGTACATCCAGCAGTACATCTCCCAGACGACTTCTCCTGAAACCATATGGTCGTTACGGATATGTTGTGTCCCATTCATTTCACATTCAACTTAACCCAATGTCACTTTATGTCCTTACTTGTAACGCTACATTCTGTCTGCCCAGCTGTTTCTATTAACTCAGGTGTGTGTGTGTGTGTGTGTGTGTGTGTGTGTGTGTGTGTGTGTGTGTGTGTGTGTGTGTGTGTGTGTGTGTGTGTGTGTGTGTGTGTGTGTTTAAGACCAGAGGTCCTCACAAGAATAGTAAACAAACCAATATTAGACCAACTGGGGACATTTTGTTAGCCCCCACCAGTGGTGGAAAAAATACCCAATTATCATACTTGAGTAAAAGTAAAGATACCTTAATAGAAAATGACTCCAGTAAAAGTGAAAGTCACCCAGTTAAATACTACTTGAGTAAAAGTCTACAGCTATTTGGTTTTAAATATACTTAAGTATCAAAAGTAAATGTAATTGCTAAAATATACTTAAGTATCAAAAAAAGTATAAATCATTTCAAATTCCTTACATTAAGCAAACCAGAGGGCACCATTTTTGTAAATTTTTTAAATCTACGGATAGCCAGGGGGGACACTCCAACACTGAGACAGAATTTACAAACAAAGCATTTGTATGTAGTGAGTCCACCAGATCAGAGGCAGTAGAGATGACCAGGGATGTTCTCTGTTTAGTGAGTCCTCCAGATCAGAGGCAGTAGAGATGACCAGGGATGTTCTCTTGATAAGTGTGTGAATTAGATCATTATCCTGTCCTGTAATGTAATGACTTTTGGGTGTCAGGGAAATGTATGGAGTAGAAAGTACATTATTTTCTTTATGAATGAAGTGGTGTAAAAGTAAAAGTAGTAAAAAATATAAGTAGTAAAGTACAGATACCTCATAAAACTACTTAAGTAATACTTTTGTGTGTGTGTGTGTGTGTGTGTGTGTGTGTGTGTGTGTGTGTGTGTGTATCCCACCACCTGTTCCTTCAGTAGGGCCAGCTGTTGTCTCATCTCCTCTCTCTCCTCCTCAGTCTCTTGTTCTCCTGCTGGGTGTGTTTGTGGTCCTTGTGCTCAGTCTGGTAGTCTGCTTCATAGATCTCTGTTTGGTAGTCTGGGTCATAGATCTCTGTCTGGTAGTCTGGGTCACTGGGTCATAGATCTCTGTCTGGTAGTCTGGGTCATAGATCTCTGTCTGGTAGTCTGGGTCATAGATCTCTGTCTAGTAGTCTGGGTCATAGATCTCTGTCTGGTAGTCTGTTTCATAGATCTCTGTCTGGTAGTCTGCTTCATAGATCTCTGTCTGGTAGTCTGCTTCATAGATCTCTGTCTGGTAGTCTGCTTCATAGATCTCTGTCTGGTAGTCTGCTTCATAGATCTCTGTTTGGTAGTCTGCTTCATAGATCTCTGTCTGGTAGTCTGCTTCATAGATCTCTGTCTGGTAGTCTGTTTCATAGATCTCTGTCTGGTAGTCTGCTTCATAGATCTCTGTTTGGTAGTCTGCTTCATAGATCTCTGTCTGGTAGTCTGGGTCATAGATCTCTGTCTGGTAGTCTGGGTCATAGATCTCTGTCTGGTAGTCTGTTTCATAGATCTCTGTCTAAGGACAGAGGACAGGGACACTGGTAGTTAATGCTAGATTAAACACAGTCTAGGGACAGAGGACAGGGACACTTGTAGTTAATGCTAGATGAAACACAGTCTAGGGACAGAGGACAGGGACACTGGTAGTTAATGCTAGATGAAACAGTCTAGGGACAGAGGACAGGGACACTGGTAGTTAATGCTAGATGAAACACAGTCTAGGGACAGAGGACAGGGACACTGGTAGTTAATGCTAGATGAAACACAGTCTAGGGACAGAGGACAGGGACACTGGTAGTTAATGCTAGATGAAACACAGTCTAGGGACAGAGGACAGGGACACTGGTAGTTAATGCTAGATGAAACACAGTCTAGGGACAGAGGACAGGGACACTGGTAGTTAATGCTAGATGAAACACAGTCTAGGGACAGAGGACAGGGACACTGGTAGTTAATGCTAGATGAAACAGTCTAGGGACAGAGGACATGGACACTGGTAGTTAATGCAAGATGAAACACAGTCTAGGGACAGAGGACAGGGACACTGGTAGTTAATGCAAGATGAAACACAGTCTAGGGACAGAGGACAGGGACACTGGTAGTTAATGCTAGATGAAACACAGTCTAGGGACAGAGGACAGGGACACTGGTAGTTAATGCTAGATGAAACACAGTCTGGGGACAGAGGACAGGGACACTGGTAGTTAATGCTAGATGAAACACAGTCTAGGGACAGAGGACAGGGACACTGGTAGTTAATGCTAGATGAAACACAGTCTAGGGACAGAGGACAGGGACACTGGTAGTTAATGCTAGGTGAAACAGTCTAGGGACAGAGGACAGGGACACTGGTAGTTAATGCTAGATGAAACACAGTCTAGGGACAGAGGACAGGGACACTGGTAGTTAATGCTAGGTGAAACACAGTCTAGGGACAGAGGACAGGGACACTGGTAGTTAATGCTAGGTGAAACACAGTCTAGGGACAGAGGACAGGGACACTGGTTGTTAATGCTAGGTGAAACAGTCTAGGGACAGAGGACAGGGACACTGGTAGTTAACGCTCGGTGAAACACAGTAGCTGTACATGGACCAACTATTGAGTAGTTGTGATATTCAACCACTCTGTGGTGCTGTTCACCATCTAATCATCCAAGCAGGCAGGAAGACACTTGTCCTTTACCTGTACTGTAAATGACAAGATAGAAATAAAAATGGAAAACTACCGGAAATCTGGCGACGCCTGTCCACTTCTTCACTGCAAATTTACAAAGGACTGCATAGTTACACTACTGCTCCTGACTGGTTCTCTACCTCTACCGATCTGCAGGGGGTATGGAGGAGGAGGAGGAAGTGGAGGGAGTATGGAGGAGGAGGAAGTGGAGGGAGTATGGAGGAGGAGGAGGAAGTGGAGGGGGTATGGAGGAGGAGGAGGAAGTGGAGGGAGTATGGAGGAGGAGGAAGTGGAGGGAGTATGGAGGAGGAGGAGGAAGTGGAGGGAGTATGGAGGAGGAGGAGGAAGTGGAGGGAGTATGGAGGAGGAGGAGGAAGTGGAGGGAGTATGGAGGAGGAGGAGGAAGTGGAGGGAGTATGGAGGAGGAGGAGGAAGTGGAGGGAGTATGGAGGAGGAGGAAGTGGAGAGAGTATGGAGGAGGAGGAAATGGGGGGTATGGAGGAGGAGGAGGAAGTGGAGGGAGTATGGAGGAGGAGGAAGTGGAGGGAGTATGGAGGAGAAGGAAGTGGAGGGAGTATGGAGGAGGAGAAAATGGGGGGTATGGAGGAGAAGGAAGTGGAGGGGGTATGGAGGAGAAGGAAGTGGAGGGAGTATGGAGGAGAAGGAAGTGGAGGGAGTATGGAGGAGAAGGAAGTGGAGGGAGTATGTAGGAGAAGGAAGTGAAGGAAGTATGGAGGAGGAGGTTGAAGGGAGTGGATGGGGGAGGTGAAGTGACCTACCTGGTGTCTGTCGGCCTCCAGCTGCTCCTTTCAGTTGTGCACCTCCTTCTGGGGATCTGCCTGGTCCTCTAGTGCTCTGAAGGGGCTACTGCTGCTTCTACCCCCACTCCAGGCCACTCAATCTGGGGTGGAGGAGGAGGAAAGGTGGGCCATGGCTGGAGGAGGAGGAGGAGGAGGAGGAGGAGGAGGAGAGGCCGGGTATGGTGCAATGACTAGGGGGCTGGAAGAGAGACCATGACCAGGGATATGGCAGAGACTGGAGGAAGATGAGGAGAGGCCGAGGTGTGATACGATGACTGGGGCTGGGGGACAGTCGGCCCCCGAGGTGCATCAGAGAGGGAGGTGGTTTCTGGAAGTGGTACACTTGTTTCTAGTTCAATTCCAGTAGTTCGATGCAGTCTAGTTTTGTGTGTCACCTCTTTGTTGACCTCTCACCAGCAAGGACAATCTCCTCCTCCTCATCTGCCCTGTGCGCACACACACACATACACACACACACACACTGAGAAAATTGTGTCGGTAACCCACAGCACTCTCCTGAACATACCTTACCTGCAAACAGATATAGAATATGATATGGTAGAATATGATAGAATATTATATTTTATTTATTTCACCTTTATTTAAACAGGTAGGCAAGTTGAGAACAAGTTCTCATTTACAATTAGGACCTGGCCAAGATAAAGCAAAGCAGTTCGACACATACAACAACACAGAGTTACACATGGAGTAAAACAAACATACAGTCAATAATACAGTAGAAAAATAAGTCTATATACGATGTGAGCAAATGAGGTGAGATAAGGGAGGTAAAGGCAAAAACAAAAAAGGCCATGTTGGCAAATAAATACAATATAGCAAGTAAAACAATGGAATGGTATATTTGCAGTGGAAGAATGTGCAAAGTAGAAATAAAAATAATGGGGTGCAAAGAAGCAAAATAAATAAATACAGTAGGAGAAGAGGTAGTTGTTTGGGCTAAATTATAAATGGGCTATGTACAGGTGCAGTAATCTGTGAGCTGCTCTGACAGCTGGTGCTTAAAGCTAGTGAGGGAGATAAGTGTTTCCAGTTTCAGAGATTTTTGTAGTTCGTTCCAGTCATTGGCACACACACACACAAGCACACGCACACGCACACGCACACACAGCAGAGTCTATGTGTCGGGGGGCTAGGGTCAGTTTGTTATATCTGGAGTACTTCTCCTGTCCTATTCGGTGTCCTGTGTGAATCTAAGTGTGCGTTCTCTAATTCTCTCCTTCTCTCTTTCTTTCTCTCTCTCGGAGGACCTGAGCCCTAGGACCATGCCCCAGGACTACCTGACATGATGACTCCTTGCTGTCCCCAGTCCACCTGGCCGTGCTGCTGCTCCAGTTTCAACTGACCTGAGCCCTAGGACCATGCCCCAGGACTACCTGACATGATGACTCCTTGCTGACCCCAGTCCACCTGGCCGTGCTGCTGCTCCAGTTTCAACTGTTCTGCCTTATTATTATTCGACCATGCTGGTCATTTATGAACATTTTAACATCTTGGCCATGTTCTGTTATAATCTCCACCCGGCACAGCCAGAAGAGGACTGGCCACCCCACATAGCCTGGTTCCTCTCTAGGTTTCTTCCTAGGTTTTGGCCTTTCTATGGAGTTTTTCCTAGCCACCGTGCTTCTACACCTGCATTGCTTGCTGTTTGGGGTTTTAGGCTGGGTTGCTGTACAGCACTTTGAGATATCAGCTGATTTTTGACATTTGATTTGATTTGATTTGAACTGGAAGGAGAGGCGGCCAAAGGAAGAATTGGTTTTGGAGGTGGCCAGAGAGATATACCTGCTGGAGCGCGTGCTACAGGTGGGTGATGCTATGGTGACCAGCGAGCTGAGATAAGGGGGGACTTTACCTGGCAGGGTCTTGTAGATGACCTGGAGCCAGTGGGTTTGGCGACGAGTATGAAGCGAGAGCCAGGCAACGAGAGCGTGCAGGTCGTAGTGGTGGGTAGTATATGGGGCTTTGGTGACAAAACGGATGGCACTGTGATAGACTGCATCCAATTTATTGAGTAGAGTATTGGAGGCTATTTTGTAAATGACATCGCTGAAGTCAAGGATCGGTAGGATGGTCAGTTTTACGAGGGTATGTTTTGCAGCATGAGTGAAGGATGCTTTGTTGCGAAATAGGAAGCCAATTCCAGATTTAACTTTGGATTGGAGATGTTTGATGTGAGTCTGGAAGGAGAGTTTACAGTCTAACTAGACACCTAGGTATTTGTAGTTGTCCACTTATTCTAAGTCAGAACCGTCCAGAGTAGTGATGCTGGACGGGCGGGGAGGTGCAGGCAGCGATCAGCAGTTGAAGAGCATGCATTTAGTTTTACTTGTATTTAAGAGCAGTTTGAGGCCACGGAAGGAGAGTTGTATGGCATTGAAGCTCGTCTGGAGGGTTGTTAACACAGTGTCCAAAGAAGGGCCAGAAGTATACAGAATGGTGTCGTCTGCGTAGAGGTGGAGCAGAGACTCACCAGTAGCATGAGTGACATCATTGATGTATACAGAGAAGAGAGTCGGCCCAAGAATTTAACCCTGTGGCACCCCCATAGAGACTACCAGAGGCCCGGACAACAGGCCCTCTTATTTGACACACTGAACTCTATCAGAGAAGTAGTTGGTGAACCAGGCGAGGCAATCATTTGAGAAACCAAGGCTATCGAGTCTGCCGATGAGGATGTGGTGATTAACAGAGTCGAAAGCCTTGGCCAGGTCAATGAAGACGGCTGCACAGTACTGTCTTTTATCGATATAGCGGAGAAGGTACAGTGGGATTCGAAATGGTCGGTAATCTGTTCATGAACTTGGCTTTCGAATACCTTAGAAAGGCAGGGTAGGATAGATATAGGTATGTAACAGTTTGGGTCTAGATTGTCTCCCCCTTTGAAGAGGGGGATGACCGTGGCAGCTTTCCAATCTCTGGGGATCTCAGACCATTCGAAAGAGAGTTTGAACAGACTAGTAATAGTGTCACGACTTCCGCCGAAGTCGGTCCCTCTCCATGTTCAGGCGGCGGTCGGTGGTCGACGTCACCGGCTTTCTAGGCATCGCTGATCCACTTTTCATTTTCCATTTGTTTTGTCTTTGTTTTACACACCTGATTACAATCCCCCAATTACTTGTTCATTATTTAACCCTCTGTTCCCCCATGGTTGTTTGTGAGTAATTGTTTGTCTTGTATATGGTCCGTTATTTGAGGGCTCGGAATATTGTGTTGTATTTGTATATTCTTGAGTAAATACGTTGATTACTCATATCTGCTGTCCTGCGCCTAACTCTCTACACCAGCTACACACAGGATCGGTTACAAATAGGGGTTGCAACAATTTCGGCAGATCATTTTAGAAAGAGAGGGTCAGGATTGTCTAGCCTGGCTGATTTGTAGGGGTCAGGATTGTCTAGCCTGGCTGATTTGTAGGGGTCAGGATTGTCTAGCCTGGCTGATTTGTAGGGGTCAGGATTGTCTAGCCCGGCTGATTTGTAGGGGTCAGGATTGTCTAGCCTGGCTGATTTGTAGGGGTCAGGATTGTCTAGCCTGGCTGATTTGTAGGGGTCAGGATTGTCTAGCCCGGCTGATTTGTAGGGGTCCAGATTGTCTAGCCTGGCTGATTTGTAGGGGTCAGGATTGTCTAGCCCGGCTGATTTGTAGGGGTCAGGATTGTCTAGCCCGGCTGATTTGTAGGGGTCCAGATTGTCTAGCCTGGCTGATTTGTAGGGGTCCAGATTGTCTAGCCCGGCTGATTTGTAGGGGTCCAGATTGTCTAGCCCGGCTGATTTGTAGGGGTCCAGATTGTCTAGCCTGGCTGATTTGTAGGGGTCCAGATTGTCTAGCCTGGCTGATTTGTAGGGGTCCAGATTTTGCAGTTCTTTCAGAACATCAACTATCTGGATTTGGGTGAAGGAGAAATGGGGGAGGTTTGGGCGAGTTGCTGTGCGGGGTGCAGGGCTGTTGACCAGGGTAGGGGTAGCCAGGTGGAAAGCATGGCCAGCTGTAGAAAAATACTTAATTCTCAATTATCATGGATTTATTGGTGGTGACAATGTTTCCTAGCCTCAGTGCAGTGGGCAGCTGGGAGTAGGTGTTCTTATTCTCCATGAACTTTCCAGTGTCCCAGAACTTTTTTGAGTTTGTGCTACAGGATGCAAATGTCTGTTTTAAAAAGCTAGCCTTTGCTTTCCTAACTGCCTGTGTATGTTGGTGGAAGACCGCCCTGAACTCTCTCCCAGACTGCCGTAGCCCACTCCAGTTCGGTCAGCAGGGAAATGACCGTGGCAACCTTGGACCTCTCGGTGGTGGGGGTTGGTTAAGAGAATTCCAAAGCTGTCATCAAGGCAAAGGGTGGCTACTTTGAAGAATCTCAAATATATATAAAAAAAATATATATATAACACTTTTTTTGGTTACTACATGATTCCATTTGTGGTATTTCATAGTTTTGATGTCTTCATTTTTATTCTGCAATGTAGAAAATGGTAAAACTAAAGAAAAACCCTTAAATGAGTAGGTGTCCAAACGTTTGACTGGTACTGTATATACATTAAATAAAAACGTTTTGTAGGCCTGTAGGATACTTCATGAGTATGAAACCATCACAGTCTGAAAAGGTGAGGAATTTATTCCACAATGGCTGGGCACCATTTAGGACCCATACAGACTAGCGTTCGGTCAACATCATTACTCCCTATATTTAGACTATGAATCCTAGCAACCTCTTGGCATGATCCATCACATTCAACCTTGATCGTTTAGCATTTAACAGCAAGTAATGCAATGAAAGGATACAGGGAGGTAAAGGGGATAGATATGTAGAGGTTAGACTGTGACAGAGCAATAGAAACAGACAGAAAGGGTGGCTGTGAAATAGATAAGGCAGAGAGAAATTAGCAACACAAATCAAATGCGTTTTGATGCAATGACATTGGAAGTGATGACATTGAAAGTGATGACATTGGAAGTGATGACATTGGAAGTGATGACATTGGAAGTTGCATCTCGTGAATGAAAAGGAATGAGGGAGCAACTAATTAGTTCATAAAATCCTCTCCCTCCCCACTGGGCACACACTGTTTAAATCAACGCTGTTTCCACGTAATTCCTATGAAATGACCTTGATCCACCGCGGAATAGACATTGAATTGACATCTGTGCCCTCTCTCCCTCCCTGCCTCTTTCTCTGTCTCCCCCTCTCCCCCTCCCTGCCTCTCTCTCTGTCTCCTCTCTCCCTTTTCTCTTTCTCTGTCTCCTCCTCTCTCCCTTTTCCCTTTCTCTGTCTCCTCCTCTCTACCTTTTCCCTTTCTCTGTCTCCTCCTCTCTCCCTTTTCCCTTTCTTTGTCTCCTCCTCTCTACCTTTTCCCTTTTTCTGTCTCCTCCTCTCTCCCTTTTCTCTTTCTCTGTCTCCCCCTCTCCTGATCATATGAGCCTGGCCTCTACGCGTGAATTACAGAGCTGGCGTGTGTCTCCTCCTCTCTCTCTCTCTCCTCTCTCTCTCTCTCTCCTCTCCCTCTCCTCTCCTCTTCCTCTCCTCTTCCTCTCCTCCACTCTCTCCTTTCTCTCTCCACTACTTTCTCTCCTCCACTCTCTCTCCACTTTCTCTCCTCTCACTCTCATCCACTCTCTCCTCTCCTCCACTCTCTCCTCTCTCTCTCCTCCCCTCTCTCCTCCACTCTCTCCTCCCCTCTCTCCTCCACTCTCTCCTCTCCCTCACCTCCACTCTCTCCTCTCATCCACTCTCTCCTCTCCCTCTCCTCCACTCTCTCCTCCACTCTCTCCTCTCCCTCTCCTCCCCACTCTACTCCTCTGCCTACGGCGGGCTCTTTCAATAGCAAGGCTATGCTCACGGAGTCTTTACATAGACAAAGCTTTCCTTCATTTTGTGTCAGTCACAGTGGTCAAGTATTCTGTCACGGTGTGCTCTCTGTTAAGGGCCAAATAGACAACTCGCCCCTCTCTGGCTAGATTGACAGGTTAATGCATTGTCTCTCTCACACACACACGCACACACACACACACACACACACACACACACACACACACACACACACACACACACACACACACACACACACACACACACACACACACACACACACACACACACACACACACACACACACACAGCAGGTGGGATCAGTATGGAAGACAACAGGCCAGTGTTTACAGGAAGAACAACGGGGCTGGTTTTAAAGAGAACACATGTAAATGGATAAGATTGGGGTAAGCTTACTCAGCATGGAGGTTAGGAAAGGTGGTGTGTACTCACTCTTCATGAGGTTGCTCTACACAAGCAGTACACTCTCTTCATGAGGTTTCTCTACACAAGCAGTACACTCTCTTCATGAGGTTACTCCACACAGGCAGTACACTCTCTTCATGAGGTTACTCCACACAGGCAGTACACTCTTCATGAGGTTACTCCACACAGGCAGTACACTCTCTTCATGAGGTTTCTCTACACAAGCAGTACACTCTCTTCATGAGGTTACTCCACACAGGCAGTACACTCTCTTCATGAGGTTACTCCACACAGGCAGTACACTCTTCATGAGGTTACTCCACACAGGCAGTACACTCTCTTCATGAGGTTTCTCTACACAAGCAGTACACTCTCTTCATGAGGTTACTCCACACAGGCAGTACACTCTCTTCATGAGGTTACTCCACACAGGCAGTACACTCTTCATGAGGTTACTCCACACAGGCAGTACACTCTCTTCATGAGGTTTCTCTACACAAGCAGTACACTCTCTTCATGAGGTTACTCCACACAGGCAGTACACTCTCTTCATGAGGTTACTCCACACAGGCAGTACACTCTTCATGAGGTTACTCCACACAGGCAGTACACTCTCTTCATGAGGTTACTCCACACAGGCAGTACACTCTTCATGAGGTTACTCCACACAGGCAGTACACTCTCTTCATGAGGTTGCTCCGCACAGGCAGTACACTCTTCATGAGGTTACTCCACACAGGCAGTACACTCTTCACGAGGTTACTCCACACAGGCAGTACACTCTTCACGAGGTTACTCCACACAGGCAGTACACTCTTCATGAGGTTGCTCCACACAAGCAGTACACTCTCTTCATGAGGTTGCTCCACACAGACAGTACACTCTCTTCATGAGGTTGCTCCACACAGGCAGTACACTCTTCATGAGGTTACTCCACACAGGCAGTACACTCTTCATGAGGTTGCTCCACACAGGCAGTACACTCTTCATGAGGTTACTCCACACAGGCAGTACACTCTTCATGAGGTTACTCCACACAGGCAGTACACTCTTCATGAGGTTACTCCACACAGGCAGTACACTCTTCATGAGGTTGCTCCACACAAGCAGTACACTCTCTTCATGAGGTTGCTCCACACAGGCAGTACACTCTCTTCATAAGGTTGCTCCACACAGGCAGTACACTCTCTTCATGAGGTTGCTCCACACAGGCAGTACACTCTCTTCATGAGGTTGCTCCACAGGCAGTACACTCTCTTCATGAGGTTGCTCCACACAGGCAGTACACTCTCTTCATGAGGTTTCTCCATACATTGATGCATGTCCAGGAAGTATGGTTTTACATCCAGTAATCTGCAGGTGGCTGGGTCCAGGCACATACTATACAATGGATGGCATTAAACACGCCTCATGGATCAAAAGAGTTACATCCAGACAACACAGCTATGGCTTTGATCTGTGTGCTTTGGGTCAGTCCGACAGAATCAATGGGATCAATTGATATGCAAACCAGGCCCAAAACAAGAGAGAGACATTGTCATCCTACAAGAAACATGGTATAGAGGAGACGGACCCACTGGTTGCCCTCTAGGTTACAGAGAGCTGGTAGTCACATCCACCAAACTCCCAACTGTGAAACAGGGAAGGGACTCGGGGGGTATGCTAATTTGGTAAAGAGCAGACCTAACCTACTCTGTTAAATTAAAGTCAAAACAGGAACATTTTACATCTGGCTAGAAATTAATAAGGAAATTATCTTAACAGAGAAAAATGTCCTCCTGTGTGTTACCTATATCCCCCCAATAGAATCCCCATACTTTAACGATGACAGCTTCTCCATCCTAGAGGGGAGATCAACCATTTCCAGGCCCAGGGACATGTACCTGTCTGTGGCGACCTAAATGCCAGAACTGGACAAGAACACCCTCAGCACACAGGGAGACAAACACCTACCTAGAGGTGACAGTATTCTCACCCAAATATGCCTCCCAAGACACAACTATGACAAAACAACCAACAAAAACGGGTCACAACTCCTGCACCTCTGTCACACGTTGGGTCTGTACACAGTCAATGGTAGGCTTTGAGGGGACTCCTATGGTAGGTACACCTATAGCTCATCTCTTCACAGTAGTACTGTAGACTACTTTATCACTCACCTCAACCCAGAGTCTCTTAGCACGTTCACAGTCAGCCCACTGACACCCCTATCAGCTCACAGCAAAATCACAGTCTACTTGAACAGAGCAATACTCAATCATGAGGCATCAAAGCCAAAGGAACTGTAATGCTTTAGACGGAAGGAAAATAGTGTAGAAACCTACCAAAATGTCATGACTTCCACTGAAGTCGGCTCCTCTCCTTGTTCGGGCGGCGTTCGGTGGTCGACTTCACCGGCTTTCTAGCCATGCAGCTCCACTTGTCATTGTTCCATTTGTTTTGTCTTGTTTCCCCGCACACCTGGTTTACATTCCCTAATCACACTACATACATATTCCCTCTGTTTCCCCCCATGTCTTTGTGTGGAACTGTTTTGATACGTTTCGTGTTACACACCAGGCTGGTTTTTCCCCGGGAACCGCGTTGTACCCGAGTGTGTTTAATTGTTATGCATTATTGTGACTGTTGTCGCGCTTTGCACTTTTGCCATTTGGCTGGAGGTCTTTGATGCAGTTGCATCCGTCTGTTGTTACTTCTACCAATTAAAGTGTGCACCTGATCACAACTCTCCGCTCTCCTGCACCTGATCACAACTCTCCGCTCTCCTGCACCTGATCACAACTCTCCGCTCTCCTGCACCTGATCACAACTCTCCGCTCTCCTGCACCTGATCACAACTCTCTGCTCTCCTGCACCTGATCACAACTCTCCGCTCTCCTGCACCTGATCACAACTCTCCGCTCTCCTGCACCTGATCACAACTCTCCGCTCTCCTGCACCTGATCACAACTCTCCGCTCTCCTGCACCTGATCACAACTCTCCGCTCTCCTGCACCTGACTTCTTACCAGTAGCGCACAACCTGACACAAAAAATGAGGCAACAACAAATTCAATCCCTTCTAGACAACTCCCTGGACAAAACATTTCACTGCAATAGTGAAGGTGTAAACTTGGAAGTAGAAAACATAAACAGTATATTTGACCTCTCAACTTCCCTATCAAATCTAAACATTTCAAGCAGACAACCTAAGAAAATAAAAAGACAATGACAAATGGTTAGATGAAGAACGCAAAAACTTAAGAAAGAAATTGAAAAACCTATCCAACCAAAAACATAGAGACCCAGAAAACCTGAGCCTATGCCTTCACTATGGTGAATCACTAAAACAATACAGAAATACACAACGGACCCTCATACCAAATTGAGTCAAAGGCTTTTTCTTCTAAATCAACAAAGCATGAGAAGAGTTTTCCTTTGTTTGTTTTTTGTTTGTTTGTGAATTAGGGTGTTCAGGGTGAATACGTGGTCTGTCGTACGATCATTTGGTAAGAAGCTAATTTAACATTTGCTCAGTACATTGTTTTCACTGAGGAAATGTACTAGTCTACTGTTAATGATAATGCAGAGGATTTTCCCCAAGGTTGCTGTTGACGCATATCTCACTGTAGTTATTGGGGTCAAATTTGTCTCCACTTTTGTGGATTGGGGTGATCAGTCCTTGGTTCCAAATATTGGAGAAGATGCCAAAGCTGAGGATGATGTTAAAGAGTTTAAGTATAAGCAATTGGAATTTGTGGTCTGTATATTTTATCATTTCATTTAGGATACCATCAACCCCACATGCCTTTTTGGGTTGGATGTTTTGTATTTTGTCCTGTAGTTCATTCAATGTAATTGGAGAATCCAATGGGTTCTGGTAATCTTTAGTAGCTGATTCCAAGATTTGTAATTGATCACATATATGATTTTTCTGTTTGTGTCACGAATCCCGTTTCCTGAGTCTGTTTTTTGCCTGTGTTCTGTCCTGGAGTGTTTTTTCCGGCGTCCTGGAACGCACCCTGTCTGGTTGCCAGGCAATGTAGCCAGTTGGGAGTTCTGATTACCCGCACCTGTAACCCATCAGCTATCTGCATACCTGGTCCTGATCATCATCTCTCCTCTTCATAAGCCCGTACCTGACATCCATTCCCTGCAGGATCGTTAGCCATGAACAGTATGTTGTGCCATAGTATCAACCTCAAGTTGGATAGAATTTGTTTTGTTGTTTTTTACGTATTGCTTGCCTTAAACTTACCTCCGTTTGTTCTGTCTTCAGTTACTCACCCGGATCATTTACCCCATTCCCGCCTGGTCGTTGGAGGATTCCGCTACCCCATTGGATCCACCTATTTACTCCCATCAACTCACCACCGCTGCCCGCTACGCCACCTGGATATATCTACCCATTCACATTCACTTGTAAATAAATACTCACCTTCTTCCTACTCTCCTTGTCCTGGTCTGCTTCTGGGTTCGATTTTGAAAAGACGTGACAGTTTGTTCTTTGTTATAGAGCCAAAAAGATTGGAGAAGTGGTTTATCCATCTCCTTTTTGGAAAGGTAACTCATATTATAAAGTAATCAAATTCGATTTGATTATACAGGGTAATATCATCTATAGTTCTGGTGGGGGCCGTTATACAGGGGTAATATCATCTGTAGTTGTGGTGGGGGCCGTTATACAGGGTAATATCATCTATAGTTCTGGTGGGGGCCGTTATACAGGGGTAATACCATCTGTAATTCCAGTGGGGGCCGTTATACAGGGGTAATATCATCTATAGTTCTGGTGAGGGCCGTTATACAGGGGTAATACCATCTGTAATTCCAGTGGGGGCCGTTATACAGGGTAATACCATCTGTAGTTCTGGTGGGGGCCATTATACAGGGGTAATATCATCTGTAGTTCTGGTGGGGGCCGTAATACAGGGTTAATACCATCTGTAGTTCTGGTGGGGGCCGTTATACAGGGGTAATATCATCTGTAGTTCTGGTGGGGGCCATTATACAGGGGTAATATCATCTGTAGTTCTGGTGGGGGCCGTTATACAGGGGTAATACCATCTGTAGTTCTGGTGGGGGCCGTTATACAGGGGAAATATCATCTGTAGTTCTGGTGGGGGCCATTATACAGGGTAATATCCTCTGTAGTTCTGGTGAGGGCCATTATACAGGGGTAATACATCTGTAGTCTGTAGTTCTGAGGATACAGGGGTAATACCATCTGTAGTTCTGGTGAGGGCCGTTATACAGGGGTAATATCATCTGTAGTTCTGGTGAGGGCCATTATACAGGGGTGATACCATCTGTAGTTCTGGTGAGGGCCGTTATACAGGGGTGATACCATCTGTAATTCCGGTGGGGGCCGTTATACAGGGGTAATATCATCTGTAATTCTGGTGGGGGCCGTTATACAGGGGTAATATCCTCTGTAGTTCTGGTGAGGGCCGTTATACAGGGGTAATACCATCTGTAGTTCTGGTGGGGGCCGTTATACAGGGGTAATATCCTCTGTAGTTCTGGTGAGGGCCGTTATACAGGGGTAATACCATCTGTAATTCCGGTGGGGGCCGTTATACAGGGGTAATATCCTCTGTAATTCTGGATGGATGCTTTCTAGCCTTTCAGTATCCACTCACCCAGAGCCAATCGGGTTATAATATATAATATATCATTTAAGGTCAACCTAATTTGAAGCACTGTATTTAGAACTTTACCATTTATATTTACTTTACTTCACTATATTCCTAAAGAAAATAATGTACTTGTTACTCCATACATTTTCTCTGACACCCAAAAGTACTTGGTACATTTCAAATGCTTAGCAGGACAGGAAAATGGTCCAATTCACACACATATCCAGAGAACGTCCCTGGTCATCACTACTGTCTCTGATCTGGCGGACTCATTAAGTGTGTTGGAGTGTTGGAGTGTGCCCCTGGCTATCTGTAAATAAAAAATACAAGAAAATCGTGCCATCAGGTTTGCTTAATATAAAGAATGTGAAACTATTTATACTTTAAATTTAAATGTTGATACTTAAGTATGTTTAAAACCAAATACTTTTAGACTTTTACTCAAGTAGTATTTTACTGGGTGACTTTCACTTTTACTTGAGTCATTTTCTATTAAGGTATTCTTACTCAAGTATGACAATTGGGTACTTCTGTACTTTTTGTGTCTGTGTGTGAATGCGTTAGGTAAGTGCTGTGTCAGTGGGACTGAAGACCTCCTCTGCCCCTCAGGGAGCCTGCCCAGATCCATCCATCTTGCCTTCCAACCTACTGCAAAACCTAATATATCATACTAACTAACTATAGAGTCAAAAAGATTGGAGAAGTGGTTTATCCATCTCCTTTTTGGAAATGTAACTCTTATATTATAAAGTAATCCAATTTGATTTGATTATACAGGGTAATATCATCTATAGTTCTGGTGGGGGCCGTTATACAGGGGTAATACCATCTGTAGTTCTGGTGGGGGCCATTATACAGGGGTAATATCATCTGTAGTTCTGGTGGGGGCCGTTATGGTCTGGGTTTAAAGGAGAAGGACCCCCCCACCACCCCCTTACCTTCTGGTCTGGGTTTAAAGGAGAAGGACACCCCCACCGCCCCCTTACCTTCTGGTCTGGGTTTAAAGGAGAAGGACCCCCCCACCACCCCCTTACCTTCTGGTCTGGGTTTAAAGGAGAAGGACACCCCCACCACCCCCTTACCTTCTGGTCTGGGTTTAAAGGAGAAGGACCCCCTACCACCCCCTTACCTTCTGGTCTGGGTTTAAAGGAGAAGGACCCCCCCCACCACCCCCTTACCTTCTGGTCTGGGTTTAAAGGAGAAGGACACCCCCACCACCCCTTACCTTCTGGTCTGGGTTTAAAAGAGAAGGACACCCCCACCACCCCTTACCTTCTGGTCTGGGTTTAAAGGAGAAGGACACCCCCACCACCCCCTTACCTTCTGGTCTGGGTTTAAAGGAGAAGGACCCCCCACCACCCCCTTACCTTCTGGTCTGGATTTAAAGGAGAAGGACACCCCCACCACCCCCTTACCTTCTGGTCTGGGTTTAAAGGAGAAGGACCCCCACCACCCCCTTACCTTCTGGTCTGAGTTTAAAGGAGAAGGACCCCCCACCACCCCCTTACCTTCTGGTCTGGGTTTAAAGGAGAAGGACACCCCCACCACCCCCTTACCTTCTGGTCTGGGTTTAAAGGAGAAGGACCCCCCACCACCCCCTTACCTTCTGGTCTGGGTTTAAAGGAGAAGGACACCCCCACCACCCCCTTACCTTCTGGTCTGGGTTTAAAGGAGAAGGACACCCCCACCACCCCCTTACCTTCTGGTCTGGGTTTAAAGGAGAAGGACACCCCCACCACCCCTTACCTTCTGGTCTGGGTTTAAAGGAGAAGGACCCCCCCCACCACCCCCTTACCTTCTGGTCTGGGTTTAAAGGAGAAGGACACCCCCACCACCCCTTACCTTCTGGTCTGGGTTTAAAGGAGAAGGACCCCCTACCACCCCCTTACCTTCTGGTCTGGGTTTAAAGGAGAAGGACCCCCCACCACCCCCTTACCTTCTGGTCTGGGTTTAAAGGAGAAGGACACCCCCACCACCCCCTTACCTTCTGGTCTGGGTTTAAAAGAGAAGGACACCCCCACCACCCCTTACCTTCTGGTCTGGGTTTAAAGGAGAAGGACACCCCCACCACCCCCTTACCTTCTGGTCTGGGTTTAAAGGAGAAGGACCCCCCACCACCCCCTTACCTTCTGGTCTGGATTTAAAGGAGAAGGACACCCCCACCACCCCCTTACCTTCTGGTCTGGGTTTAAAGGAGAAGGACCCCCCCACCACCCCCTTACCTTCTGGTCTGAGTTTAAAGGAGAAGGACCCCCCACCACCCCCTTACCTTCTGGTCTGGGTTTAAAGGAGAAGGACACCCCCACCACCCCCTTACCTTCTGGTCTGGGTTTAAAGGAGAAGGACACCCCCACCATCCCCTTACCTTCTGGTCTGTGTTTAAAGGAGAAGGACACCCCCACCACCCCTTACCTTCTGGTCTGGGTTTAAAGGAGAAGGACACCCCCACCACCCCCTTACCTTCTGGTCTGGGTTTAAAGGAGAAGGACACCCCCACCACCCCCTTACCTTCTGGTCTGGGTTTAAAGGAGAAGGACACCCCCACCACCCCCTTACCTTCTGGTCTGGGGTTTAGGTCTTGATTCTCAAGGGTTCCGGTCATGACACTGCCTGTAGACACAGGAAGATCAGACACACAGCAACCATGGCCTTCCCTGACAATCTTTCTCACACTAACACCCTTCCTCCTTGTAGTACCTCAACCTACCAGAGGGGGTAGCACAGCACAAGAAAACACGGCTCCATTCAAATTTTTTATTTTTTATTTAATCTTTATTTAACCAGGTTGGCCAGTTGAGAACAAGTTCTCATTTACAACTGCGACCTGGCCAAGATAAAGCAAAGCAGTGCGACAAAAACAACACATGGGATAAACAAACGTACAGTCAATAACACAATAGAAAATCTGTATACACTGTGTGCAAATTAAGTAAGGAGTTAAGGCAATAAATAGGCCATAGTGGAGAAGTGGGGTGGCAGGGTAGCCTAGTGGTTAGAGTGTGGTAGTGGTTAAGCGAAAGGTTGCGAGTTCAAATCCCCGAGCTGGCAAGGTACAAATCTGTCGTTCTTCCCCTGAACAGGCAATTAACCCACTGTTCCTAGGCCGTCATTGAAAATAAGAATTTGTTCTTAACTGACTTGCCTGGTTAAATAAAGGTAAAATTAAAATTACAATTTAGCAATTAACACTAGAGTGATAGATGTGCAGATGAGGATGTGAAAGTAGAGATACTGGTGTGCAAAAGTGCAGAAAAAACAAAAACAAATATGGGGATGAGGTATGTAGTTGATTGGATGGGCTATTTACAGATGGGCTGTGTACAGCTGCAGCGATCGGTAAGCTGCTCTGACAGCTAATGCTTGAAGTTAGTGAGGGAGATATAAGTCTCCAACTTCAGCGATTTTTGCAATTAGTTCCAGTCATTGGCAGCAGAGAACTGGAAGGAAAGGCGGCTAAAAGAGGTGTTGGCTTTGGGGATGACCAGTGAAATATACCTGCTTGAGCGCTTGCTACGGGTGGGTGTTGCTATGGTGACCAGTGAGCTGAGATAAGGCAGAGCATTACCTATCAAAGATTTATAGATCACCAGGTTATACTGCCCCCATTCAAATCACAGCACCAGATTACACAGCCCCTATTCACATCACAGTACCAGATTACACAGCCCCAATTCACATCACAGTACCAGATTACACAGCCCCTATTCACATCAGAGCACCAGATTACACAGCCCCTATTCACATCACAGCACCATATTACACAGCCCCTATTCACATCACAGTACCAGATTACACGGCCCCAATTCACATCAGAGCACCAGATTACACAGCCCCTATTCACATCAGAGTACCAGATTACACGGCCCCAATTCACATCAGAGCACCAGATTACACGGCCCCCAATCAAATCTAATTTTATTTGTCACGTGCCGAATACAACAAGTGTAGACTTTACCGTGAAATGTTAATTTACAGGCCCTTAACCAACAGTGCAGTTCAAGAAGAGGAAAATATTTACCTGGTAGACTAAAATAAAACGTAATAATAAAAGTAACACAATAAGAATAAGAATAAGGAGGCTTTATACAGGGGGCACCGGTACCGAGTCAGTGTGCAGGGGTACAGGCTAGTTGAGGTCATCTGTAGATGTAGGTGGGGGAGAAGGGACTATGCATAGGTAAGAAAAGGGCTGATGAAGGCATTTCATCCCTGTATACTTCCGTATTCCTCCCATCGCTCGCTGTCCAACCCAGGCTGAGGCAAGGGCGTCATTAGCTCACCGCAGGCCTAATTGGGGCCTGTATAATAACCCGGGCCCCCGGGGGACACTCTAATGAATACATACTATAATTAATGCCATGGTGACGGATATTGCCTTTTTGCCTACAGGGCTGGGCTCTTACACCAACTTCTCATCACTTTCTCTCTCTTTGATTCTCCTCGCTCTCTCCCTTTCTTTCTATCCCTCATTTTGTATGTTTTTGTGCCTGTGGTAGGTGAGCGCTGTGGGAGTGAAGACAAGAGCTATCCATCTAGCCTTCCAACCTATTGCCACACCTGATGGATACACCCTGTACAGGCCCCCTTCTCTCTCTCTCTCTCTCTCTCTCTCCTGCTCCCTCTCTCTCTCTCTCTCTCTCTCTCTCTCTCTCCTGCTCTCTCTCTCTCTCCTGCTCCCTCTCTCTCTCTCTCTCTCTCTCTCTCTCTCTGCTCTCTCTCTCTCTCTCTCTCTCCTGCTCCCTCTCTCTCTCTCTCTCTCTCTCCTGCTCCCTCTCTCTCTCTCTCTCTCTCCTGCTCTCTCTCTCTCTCTCCTGCTCCCTCTCTCTCTCTCTCCTGCTCCCTCTCTCTCTCCTGCTCCCTCTCTCTCTCTCTCTCTCTCTCTCTCCTGCTCCCTCTCTCTCTCTCTCTCCTGCTCCCTCTCTCTCTCCTGCTCCCTCTCTCTCTCTCTCTCTCCTGCTCCCTCTCTCTCTCTCTCTCCTGCTCCCTCTCCCTCTCTCTCTCTCTCTCTCTCTCTCCTGCTCCCTCTCTCTCTCTCTCTCTCTCTCTCCTGCTCCCTCTCTCTCTCTCTCTCTCTCTCTCTCTCTCTGCTCTTTCTGTCTCCCTGCCGTTGCTCCATTTTTTTCTCCCTCTGCTTTCCCTCCCCAGCTTTCTATCTCTCCCTGTGTTTGTCTGGGGATGGCAGGTAGCCACGTGGTTTTAAGTGTTGGGTCAGTAACAAAAATTGAGTTTAGTTTATTACTTATTTATTCTTTTAGTTTATTAATTCGACCATTTTTAAAAACAAGCACACATAAAACTTAAAAGCCATTTATTTATTTATTTCACCTTTATTTAACCAGGTAGGCAAGTTGAGAACAAGTTCTCATTTACAATTGCGACCTGGCCAATATAAAGCAAAGCAGTTTGACACATACAACAACACAGAGTTACACATGGAGTAAAACAAACATACAGTCAATAATACAGTAGAAAAATAAGTCTATGTACGATGTGAGCAAATGAGGTGTGATAAGGGAGGTAAAGGCAAAAAAAGGCCATGGTGGCAAAGTAAATACAATATAGCAAGTAAAACAATGGAATGGTAGATTTGCAGTGGAAGAATGTGCAAAGTAGAAATAAAAATAATGGGGTGCAAAGGAGCAAAATGAATAAATACAGTAGGAGAAGAGGTAATTGTTTGGGCTAAATTATAAATGGGCTATGTACAGGTGCAGTAATCTGTGAGCTGCTCTGACAGCTGGTGCTTAAAGCTAGTGAGGGAGATAAGTGTTTCCAGTTTCAGAGATTTTTGTGGTTTATTCCAGTCATTGGCAGCAGAGAACTGGAAGGAGAGGCGGCCAAAGGAAGAATTGGTTTTGGAGAAGACCAGAGAGATATACCTGCTGGAGCGCGTGCTACAGGTGGGTGCTGCTATGGTGACCAGCGAGCTGAGATAAGGGGGGACTTTACCTAGCAGGGTCTTGTAGATGACCTGGAGCCAGTGGGTTTGGTGACGAGTATGAAGCGAGGGCCAGCCAACGAGAGCGTGCAGGTCGCAGTGGTGGGTAGTATATGGGGCTTTGACAAAATGGATGGCACTGTGATAGACTGCATCCAATTGATTGAGTAGAGTATTGGAGGCTATTTTGTAAATGACATCGCTGAAGTCAAGGATCGGTAGGATGGTCAGTTTTACGAGGGTATGTTTTGCAGCATGAGTGAAGGATGCTTTGTTGCGAAATAGGTTGGAGATGTTTGATGTGAGTCTGGAAGGAGAGTTTACAGTCTAACCAGCCATACATGCACATGAATAAAATCATTGAGGATAACACACAATAAAGTCTGGGACTTGTTTCCATTGTGGTCCTCTTGAGACAAGATGGCTAGACAAGATGGCTAGACAAGATGGCTAGACAAGATGGCTAGACAAGATCGAACACATTGAAATAATAAAACAATAACATAAAAGAAGAATATCTATCTCATCATTCCAGTTACATCATAGGGGTTATTCATATGGGCACAGAAGACATCAAACGTATTTTTACTTTATGTTCAAAGCTGTCCAGAGAGGACATTGTTTTTTATAGGCAGAGGCAACTCAGTCCATTCTGAGGCTCCAGTATACAAGAAAGTACCTTTCCCAGCATTACTCCTGAACCTGTATAAGCACACATCAGCAACACCTGATCTGGTGCTGTGATTGTGTGCATCCCTAACATGAGGAAAGTATTCACTTAGATATCTGGGCGCAGTACCATAAATAATCCTGTAAACCAAACCTAGTCTAATCTTGGACACCCTAGCCTCAACAGGCAGCCAGTTTAGTTCCTGAAAGCAGCTCCTGCCTATGTAAGTACCTGGACTCACCTTAAATACTACCCTGATCAGCTTATTATGGGCTATCTGGAGCTTCCCCTGCAAAAGTTTAGATAAGCCCCCAAACCAGGAAGTACTAGCGTAGTCAAAATGGCATTGGATGAGGGCAGTAGCTAGCACTTTCATGGAGTCCTTATCAAGCAGCTTGGACTTTCTAGCCAATAACTTTGTCCTGGCATTAACCTTCCCTAGCACCTTATTGGCCATGCTCACACCTCCCAAGCTTCCATCAAGGATACATCCCAAGTAGCTAACAGAGGTTTTAGTAGTCAGCACCTCACCCCCTAACTCCACTCTGATTTCAGACAACCTACACAATTTAGGTCTGGATCCAAAAATAATTGCTTCAGTTTTCCCTAAGTGCAGAGATAGCTTATTATCTCCAAGCCATTTGCTAATGTTAGTAAGCTCTGTGCTAATTATGCTCTCCAACATAGTTTTATTTTTGTGAGACACCAGAAGTGTAGAGTCATCCGCATAAAGAAAAAGACGGCAAGAACAAGCATCTTTCATATCATTAATATACAATAAAAACAGCAGAGGCCCAAGCACGCTCCCCTGCGGAACGCCACAACTCATTGGTTTTGCCTGAGACAGTGAACCATTAACCTCTACTACTTGCTCCTTTCCTGATGAATAGGACTTTACCCGGCCTAGAGGGATACTGCTTAACCCCAGTGCCTCCAGTTTGGAGATTAGGAGACAGTGGTTAACTGTATCAAAGGCCTTGTTACGATAAACTAGGAGTGGTGGGTGGAATCAGGCGCAGAGAGCAGGGTTCGGTCGTTTGTCAAATTTATTCACCAGCGCAACATAAACGGTCACGCCAACACACAGGGCGTATACAAGTTGCTAGTCCAAACAACAGGACAAAAATAGTCCGGAGAATAAAGACACGAACAAAATAACACCATCCAACACAGAGTAACAAGAAACAAGCCCGCACAAATACCCAGTGGGCCTAGTGGCCTTAAATAACCTACAAACAAACGCTAATACAAAACAGGTGTACCCAATTACTCAATAACCAAAAACAAACGGAAAGGGAATCGATGGCAGCTAATAGGCCGGCGACGACGACCGCCGAGCACCGCCCGAACAGGAAGAGGCACCATCTTCGGCGAGGTTCGTGACAGGCCTTCTATAGGTCAAGCAGTACCATTCCACCCAGATTTCCCTCATCAATCTCATTCCTGATGAAGTCAGTCAAGTAAAGTAGACATTAATCAGTGGAGTATGTTTTTCTAAAACCCGACTGAAAATCTGACATTAGACCCTGTTTGTTAACATATTCATACATTTGCTCATGGACAATTCTCTCCAGGATCTTTGATGTTACACAGAGGATAGATACAGGCCTATAATTCATCACTTTCTGCTGTTCTTCCCTTGAGCATGACAGTTAACAACTGCTCCTGGTGTGCCAATGACATACATTAAAGCAGTCCTCTCACCTCTCTGATTCAGAGTTGGGATAAACACATTTTGGTTGAATGAGTTCAGTCGTGCAATGGACCAGGTATCCCCTTTCCCTCCCCTATGTCTTGGTGCAATACAATCTGTCCAGTAGTCTGTAGCCTAAAAGCAATGGATTTATGTCTGAATAGTCATTCATTTCAGAAACCTATTTTAGACCATTGTGGGTATAGCTAATAATTCTACGTAGAAACAGTCAACCGTTGAGCTCTATCAGATAATGAAGAGACATACTGGCTGGACTGTCAGCGCCATGGACAGCAACAACAGCAACACTGGCAAGTTGCAACTAGAGGTGGGGAGTCTAATCCAAAATAATAGATTCCTAGACTCCCATTTCTGGGTGTCAAGCTTCGATTCCTCTAGGAAGGAAACAATTTTCTGTAGTCTATTTAGAGAACACAAACTCTTGCATTTTACAACAAAGGAAGAGCAAGCTAGCACGAGAGAGACATGGAAGGGGCATAGCCAGGAATTTGTAGGCATCTCCGGCCACAAGGCAGACAGTCAGAACCGTGCATCGAATGATGTATTTCGCAATATCTTGGCTGCAATGTCTCACTCAAGTTCACTAAAGTAGGGGCTATCAATAGGAGTCAATTCAATTGTTGGTGGTAGGAACACAAGCATTTCGCTACACCCACAATAACATCTGCTAAATGTGTATGTGACCATTACAATTTGATTTGAATTACAACAAATTAAGAATTACAGGGGGCAGTTTGGAAAACTAATACTGTGTGAAAATCATCTGGAATAACGCACATGCTTGGATAATAATTACAAAACCAACGTCTCTAGTAATATCCGTCCGAATAGGGCTATAACATAGCAAATAATAGGTTAATCACAGCATCATCTCATGGGATCCGTCAAAGCAGAGCACAGTAGAAATACCACTGAAAAATTATAGTTCCTACATTTCACCGTCTATATTCAAACAAAATACGCAAATGCTCAGCATCATGCACCATGCCAGTCCTCTAGAACGTAAATGCAGTATTCCTAGTAGGACTCTGCAATATTAGGTTGGTTGTGCGTACACATCCGCTTCAGCGTGTCCTGGGAGTCGAACAAGAGTCGACTCCAATGAATGTAACTACAGAAGCCAGAGTTACTCCAATGAATCCAACCATAGAAGTCGGAGTCGACTCCAGAAATCCCGGCGTCTTGCAGCACCAGGGAAACCTGGGCAGAGCGAGTTCAGTCAGTGATTTTCCACCTTCTTTCGCGCGGTTGTATGTTTGGCGCCAGAAGTTCTCGTGCTCAGTTGCTCTCACAATTTACCTCAGTTTAAAGTTTTTCCCAAACAACGGTTTCAAAAGGCAGGTAATTTAGCTAGCTAACAAGAATAACAGGCTCAACATTGTACAACATTGCTATTTTATCGGCTATATTTAGAATAATTTGTTAGCTCGTTAATGTAGCTAGCTAAATTACCATCAACAGGTTCTCCAGTGCTAAATTAACTAGCTACTTCAACGTTACTGTACAGAAATAAATGTATAGCTAGTGGTAGCTATCTAGCTAAAAGGGTAACGCTAACTTTAGCTAGTTTACCAAAATAGTTAAATTAGCAACTTGCTGACAAATTAACAGTTGATAATGATATTAGCTAACAATTTTCCTATATTTCGAATTTGACTAGCAATAAGTTACTGTAGCTACAAGTTCAGGGTCAAAGGACCTCAGGGACGACAACAACAGGCAAGGATGAGTTCTTCGGATGAGGTGAGTTGAAAAATGCCTAGCTATCCTATCAGCTAACGGTAACTAACTGGCATAATCAAAGATACTGATGATGGAGAGGTAACTTAACGTTACTAACATTATAACATTTAGCCACCTATGTAGCTATGTAGCTATCTGAGATGTTCAGGTGATTCCTGCTTGTGACATTTATACCTGGGACAATGTCATACACCTGTGGACTCGCACTAGGATGATTTCCATGATTTGAAGACCTATTTCTCAAAGATGGAATGGACCCATCTAGTGAAATGTGAGAAAGTGCGGTACAGAAACTTGAAGAGGAACCACCTGGCTATGCTTACTATAGGTAAGTGTCCGAGATTTGAATAGAGACAAAAGGACATTTGACATTTATCAGTATTACTTTCGTTTATTTTAAACTCCTGTCATAGAGGAGTCTCTCTGCCTTTGTGTTGTATTGTGCCATGTCTCTAATCACTGGCATACCACATACCCAACCAGCAGCTCCCGCAAGGCGTGGTTTCTCTTAGGGCCTCATCCCTCCAAAATACCCTGGAGGTTACCTCCCTCTCCCCTTATAGCATATGAATATGAACACAATAAAGCCCTGGCATTTGTTTTTTAGAATGACAGGAAATTCACTGTAAAACTTCAACATTTTTGCTCAGACTTTGCTGGTCCCCGCAAAACTGCTCCACCTCTCTCTCTGTGTTGTATTGATCAGTGAATCTACTGTGTGTGCTAATGTGTCCCTCAGGGCTCAACTCCCCAGTACCTGCGTTTATGAGGAGAAGCAGGCCTAAATTGTTGAACACTGCTCCGCTTTTTGCACCCAGCGACTCAGAGGAGGATGAGTGGACCCCTCGACTGGAGAGATGCCCACCAGGTAGAGCTGTAGCAGTAAACGAGGATGTTATAAGACGTACCATGTTAGTAGAAAGGGAGGGCTAGCGAAGGCCTGTTAATACTAGTCTATGATGCTTATTGAATATCAAGAGAGAAACAGGAACCTAACTCAGTATGACTAGTAGGTAGGATCTACCCAGATACCACTAGACTAGTAGACAGGTACGACCTACCCAGATACATGGAAGCTGGAGATATTTTTCCACCACTTGTTAGAGGACAACCTGCAGAACACATTCTTTTACATTTTGGAGTGCCTCATTTTTATACGGGATCGCCAAAACAGAAAGAGTACCTTATATCACTCATCGAATATCAGGTTGTATGTCCTGTTAAATCTAACACGGCTCAAAAAACATATAGGAATATTGTGTACAGTGCATTCGTAAAGACCCCTTAACTTTTTCCACATTTTGTTCATTACAGCCTTATTCTAAAATTGATTAAATGTTTTTTCCCCCTCATCAATCTACACACAATAACCCATAATGACAAAGCAAAAACAGGTTTTTATTCATTTTTGCAAATGTATTAAAAAATAATAAAAACTGAAATATCACATTTACATAGGTATTCAGACCCTTTACTCAGTACTTTGTTGAAACACCTTTGGCAGCAACTACAGCCTCAAGTCTTCTTGGGTATAAAGCTACAAGCTTGGCAGACCTGTATTTGGGGAGTTTCTCCCATTCTTCTCTGCAGATCCTCAAGCTCTGTCAGGTTGGATGGGGAGCGTCGCTGCACAGCTATTTTCCAGAGACATTCAGATACTTGTCCTTAAGCCACTCCTGCATTGGCTGTGTGCTTAGGGTCGTTGTTCTGTTGGAAGGTGAGCCATCGCCCCAGTCTGAGGTCCTGAGTGCTCTGGAGCAGGTTTTCATCAAGGATCTCTCTGTAATTTTCTCCGTTCATATTTCCCTCAATCCAGACTAGTCTCCCAGTCCCTGCTGCTGAAAAACATCCCCACAGCATGATGCTGCCACCACCCTGCTTCACAGTAGGGATGGTGCCAGGTTTCCTCCAGACGTGACACTTGGCATTCAGGCCAAAGAGTTCAATCTTGGTATCATCAGAACAGAGAATCTTGTTTCTCATTGTCGGAGTCCTTTAGGTGCCTTTTGGAAAACTCCAAGCGGGCTGTCATGTGCCATTTTTTTGAGGAGTGGCTTCCGTCTGGCCACTTTACCATAAAGGCCTGATCGGTAGAGTGCTGCAGAGATGGTTGTCCTTCTGGAAGGTTCTCCCATCTCCACAGCAGAACTCTAGAGCTTTGTCAGAGTGACCATCGGATTCTTGGTCACCTCCCTGACCAAGGCCCTTCTCCCCCGATTGCTCAGTTTGGCCGGGCGGCCAGAGTCTTGATGGTTCCAAACTCCTTGCATTTAAGAATGATGGAGGCCACTGTTCGGGACCTTCAATGCTGCAGACATTATTTTTTTCCCCCTTCCCCTGATCTGTGCCTCGACACAATCTTGTCTTGGCGCTCTACGGACAATTCCTTCCACCTCATAGCTTGGGTTTTTGCTCTGACATGCACTGTCAACTGTGGGACCTTATATAGACAGGTGTGTTTCTTTTCAAATCATGTCCAATCAATTGAATTTACTACAGGTGGACTCTAATCAACTTGTAGAAAGATCTCAAGGCTGATCTTGGATGGAAACAGGATGTACCTGAGCTCAATTTCAAGTGTCATAGCAAAGGGTCTGAAAACGTATGTAAATAAAGTAATTGATCCATTCTGTGCCATTTGACTATAAACTTTAATCCTGAAATCATCAATCTGAGGTCAAAGGGAGGTTATTTCCCACCAATTCGATGCGTTCAAAACATGGGGTTGTTTAAAGTAGTAACACATACCGTCCACTTCATGGGGTTGTTTAAAGTAGTAACACATACCGTCCACTTCATGGGGTTGTTTAAAGTAGTAACACATACCGTCCACTTCATGGGGTTGTTTAAAGTAGTAACACATACCGTCCACTTCATGGGGTTGTTTAAAGTAGTAACACATACCGTCCACTTCATGGGGTTGTTTAAAGTAGTAACACATACCGTCCACTTCATGGGGTTGTTTAAAGTAGTAACACATACCGTCCACTTCATGGGGTTGTTTAAAGTAGTAACACATACCGTCCACTTCATGGGGTTGTTTAAAGTAGTAACACATACCGTCCACTTCATGGGGTTGTTTAAAGTAGTAACACATACTGTCCACTTCATGGGGTTGTTTAAAGTAGTAACACATACAGTCCACTTCATGGGGTTGTTTAAAGTAGTAACACATACAGTCCACTTCATGGGGTTGTTTAAAGTAGTAACACATACCGTCCACTTCATGGGGTTGTTTAAAGTAGTAACACATACAGTCCACTTCATGGGGTTGTTTAAAGTAGTAACACATACAGTCCACTTCATGGGGTTGTTTAAAGTAGTAACACATACTGTCCACTTCATGGGGTTGTTTAAAGTAGTAACACATACTGTCCACTTCATGGGGTTGTTTAAAGTAGTTTACTGTCCACTTCATGGGGTTGTTTAAAGTAGTAACACATACTGTCCACTTCATGGGGTTGTTTAAAGTAGTAACACATACTGTCCACTTCATGGGGTTGTTTAAAGTAGTAACACATACTGTCCACTTCATGGAAAGTAGTGTAAAATACATTAATTCACATAATTAAACATCTTAAGTTAGGATGATAGTAAATTAAGCAAACTCACAGATTTTTTTATATAATCACATATATTTCTCATTAGTGTAACCATTTTAGAGATGAATAAAAAATGGTCCTAAAGACAATTTAACCAGGCACTCTGGGTTAAGGTTTGTGCAGCAGGCTGAACGTTTGACGTCCCTAATAGAAGAGGTCTGTTAGTAGCTAGGTAGGACTTATATTAATTTTCTGATCTTTCCCCACAGCATCCCGGAGCTTCCGACGCCCAACCAGGAGACCAGCAGCATCTCAGGGAGTCCCTCAGCCTGACAAACCTGCCACACCTGCTACACTTACAGTACAGGTAACTGTTTTTTAAAACACCTGCACAGGTGCATGTAATACATCTTGTGAGTTTTTGTTTCTCTTCTTCACTACGCTAGCAGATACTAGTCCTGTCAATGACTGGAGCTGTGAAGTGTGAACCAATTAATTAAATTATGGTTATAAAGTGTCTTCAGAAAGTATTCATACCCCTTGACCTATTCCATATTTTGTTGTGTTACAGCCCTGAATTCAACATGTATATCATGTTCGGTATGTAATTGCTCTACTGTAGATAAAGAGGGCTGACAACTCTGTCTGTTCATCATTGTCATATTTGTCATATAACCCTCTGTCCCCCCACCCCTCTCCTTTGATCCTCAGCAGCCCCCCAGTGGCGAGGAGGCAGGACCCAGTAATATGGGGACAGAACCCGCCCAGCCATTAATGGAGGAGCTGACAGAAGAAGAAGTGGCCTTCCTCAGAGACGGCAGCCCAGCAGACACCCACAGTGGAGTACAGGAGGGGCTAGGAGCCACGGTGTGTGTTACTGTCATACACATAACACAACACACAATATATTTTCATTCATGTTGTTTCAAATCAAAGATGACACAACAAACAAACCAAGTGGTCAGTTTGAACTCTCCTCTTGTCTCTTTCCAGGAGGGTCAGAGTGAAGCGACCCCCAGCACCAGTGGAGGGGAGGCAGGGAGTTCCACAAAGCAAGGGGCTTGTTTGTTGCACCCCAAACCATCAACCTCAGGTAACAGAGACAGACAAGAATAGACTGTTAGAGTTTGATATGGTGATTTTGCTTAGTCTGTCTGTCTGTCTGTCTATGTACCAGGCCTGTCTAAGAGAGAGTGGCTGGAAAGGCAGAAAGCAGAGCTGAACACATACAAGCGCAGCAGAAATCTGAGAGACAGACCAAGAATCACTTACACAGAGGAGGAGGTCCCCAAAGATGATCACTACCTCTGTGAGTCATTATCTCTCTGTCTCTCTGTCTCTCTCTGTGTATCTATCGCTTTCTATCTATCTCTATCTATCTCTCTCGGAATAAAGACATTTCAAATGTCATATTATGTATATATACAGTGTTGTAATGATGTGCAAATAGTTAAAGTACCAAAAGGAAAATAAATAAGCATAAATATGGGTGTATTTAGAGGTCGACCGATTATGCTTTTTCCACGCCGATACCGATTAATCTGACGATTTTTAATGACAATTACAATTACACTTATTTTAACTTAATATAATACATCAATAAAAATCAATTTAGCCTCAAATAAATAATGAAACACGTTCAATTTGGTTTAAATAATGCAAAAACAGTGTTGGAGAAGAACGTAGAAGTGCAATATGTGCCATGTAAAAAAGCTAACGTTTCAGTTCCTTGCTCAGAACATGAGAACATATGAAAGCTGGTGGTTCCTTTTAACATGAGACTTCAATATTCCCAGGTAAGAAGTATTAGGTTGTAGTTAATATAGTATTTATTGGACTATTTCTCTCTATACCATTTGTATTTCATATACCTTTGACTATTGGAAGTTCTTATAGGCACTACAGTATTGCCAGTGTAACAGTATAGCTTCTGTCCCTCTCCTCGCTCCAACCTGGGCTCGAACCAGGAACACATCGACAACAGCCACACTCAAAGCAGCGTTACCCATCGCTCCACAAAAGCCGCGGCCCTTGCAGAGCAAGGGGAATAACTACTCCAAGTCTCAGAGCGAGTGACGTTTGAAACGCTATTAGCTCACACCCAGCTAACTAGCTAGCCATTTCACATTGGTTACACCAGCCATTAGGCTGATAGGCTTGAAGCCATAAACATCGCTGTGATTGCGAAGAGCTGTTGGCAAAACGTATGAAAGTGCTGTATGAATGGATGCTTACGAGCCTGTTGCTGCTCAGTCAGACTGCTCTATCAAATCATAGACTGAATTATAACACAATAACACACAGAAATACGAGCCTTTGGTCATTAATATGATCGAATCCGGAAACTATCATTTAGAAAACAAAACGTTTATTCTTTCAGTGAAATACGGAACCGTTACGTATTTTATCTAATGGGTGGCATCCCTAAGTCTAAATATTCCTGTTACATTGCACAACCTTCAATGTTATGTCATAATTACTGTCACGCCCTGGTCGAAGTATTTTGTGTTTATCTTCATGTATTGGGTCAGGCCAGGGTGTGGCATGGGTTTTTGTATGTGGTGTGTATATATTGGGATTGTAGCTAGTGGGGTGATCTAGCAAAGTCTATGGCTGTCTGGAGTGGGTCTCAATCAGAGGCAGGTGTTTATCGTTGTCTCTGATTGGGAACCATATTTAGGCAGCCATATTCTTTGAGTTTGTTGTGGGTGATTGTCCTTAGTGTCCTTGGTCCTGTCTGTGTTAGGTTACACAAGTATAGGCTGTTTCGGTTTTCGTTACGTTTTTTGTAGTGTTTGTATTTAGATTCGTGTTACGTTTGTTTATTAAAACATGGATCGCAATCTACACGCTGCATTTTGGTCCGACTCTCCTTCACCACAAGAAAACCGTTACAGAATCACCCACCACAAACGGACCAAGCAGCGTGTCAAAACACAGCGGCCTTTCTCAATAGCAAGGCCATGCTCACTGAGTCTGTACATAGTCAAAGCTTTCCTTAAGTTTGGTTCAGTCACAGTGGTCAGGTAGACTGCCACTGTGTACTCTCTGTTTAGGGCCAAATAGCATTCTAGTTTGCCCTGTTTATTTGTTAATTATTTCCAATGTGTCAAGTAATTATCTTTTTGTTTTCTCATGATTTGGTTGGGTCTAATTGTGTTGCTGTCCTGGGGCTCTGTGGGGTCTGTTTTTCGGGCAGCAGGTAGCCTAGTGGTTAGAGCATTGGGCCAGTAACTGAATGGTTGCTGGATGAATCCCTGAGCTGACAAGGTAAAAAAGATGTTGTTCTCACCCTGAACAAGGCAGTTAACTGTTCCCCGGGAGGCATCATTGTAAATAAGAATTTGTTCTTAACTGACTTGCCTAGTTAAATAAAAATACAATTGTGTTTGTGAACAGAGCCCTAGGACCAGCTTGCTTAGGGTGGTTGTGGAATTGAATGCCTCTTTTCTGGATTTTGATAATTAGCGGGTATCGGCTTAATTCTGTTTTGCATTATTTGGTCTTTTGCTTTGTATAATTTGGTGTTGAAATTATGGTTGGTGAGCGGACCCCAGACCTCACAACCATCAAGGGCAATGGGTTCAATAACTGATTCAAGTATTCAAGTATTTTTAGTCATCCTAATTGGTATGTCAAATTTTATGTTATTTTTGATGGCGTAGAAGACCCTTCTTGCCTTGTCTCTCAGATCGTTCACAGCTTACCTGTGGCGCTGATGTTTAAGCTGAGGTATGAATAGTTTTTTGTGTGCTCTCTTTCACTCAACCTAGCTGTTTTTTACATTTTGAATGCATGTCTTCATCATCATCATAATAACTGACGTTTAACATGTTCTGTTTTTCTTTCTCTCTCCCAGACTGTGAGGACTGCAAGTCTTTCTTCATGGAGGAGTGTGGGGTCCATGGTCCTCCCCTCTTCGTCCCGGACATCCCTGCCCCTCTAGGAACCTCTGACAGGGCCAGACTCACCCTCCCATCCGGCCTGGAGATCAGGACATCAAGCATCCCTGAAGCAGGACTGGGGGTGTTCAACCATGGAAACACTGTGCCTGCAGGAACCCACTATGGACCTTATGAAGGAGAGATCACAGACAAGGAACAAGCCATGGAGAGTGGCTACTCCTGGGTGGTGAGAGAAGTGTGTGCGTGCGTGCGTACGTACGTACTGTGTGTCATTGGGCTGTTCTTAATTTTTTCCAACCTGATCAAACTAAATATGAGGGGCCTCCCGGGTGGCGCAGTGGTTAAGGGCGCTGTACTGCAGCGCCAGCTGTGCCATCTGATACTCTAGGTTCATGCCCAGGCTCTGTCGTAACCGGCCGCGACCGGGAGGTCGCGTCGTCCGGGTTAGGGAGGGCTTGGCCGGTAGGGATGTCCTTGTCTCATCGCTCACCAGCAACTCCTATGGCGGGCCGGGTGCAGTGCCCGCTAACCAAGGTTGCCAGGTGCACAGTGTTTCCTCCGACACATTGGTGCGGCTGGCTTCCGGGTTGGATGCGCGCTGTGTTAAGAAGCCATGTGGCTTGGTTGGGTTGTGTATCGGAGGACGCGTGACTTTCAACCTTCGTCTCTCCCGAGCCCGTACGGGAGTTGTAGCGATTAGACAAGATAGTAGCTACTAAAACAATTGGATACCACGAAATTGGGGAGAAAAAGTGGTAAAAAATAAACTAAATATGAATAGTTGTTTTCCTCAGATCAACAAGAGCAGACACTGGGACGACTACATCGATGCTGGGAGAGACACTCACTCCAACTGGATGAGGTGAGCAACACTGAAGTACAGAGGAAGTCTCACAGTCCTCTTCCTCCTTCTGTTTCTCTCTGTACCTACAGTGGTTCCTCAATTCAAAGGTTTGAGCTTTATGCCGCAACACTTTGTGGTAAATTGAGTCATTCCGCCATTGCGAGGAACCACTGCACCTACCTGTTTCATAGTCTGACAGTTGAAGACCTCAATCTCTTGTACATAATTAACCCCTGACTGCTCTCTGTCTTTCTCTGTCTCTCCCTCTCTCTTCTCAGGTATGTGAACTGTGCTCGTGGTGAAGAAGAGCAGAATCTGGTGTCCTTCCAGTACAGAGGAGGGATTCTGTACCGCTGCTGTAAGCCCATAGCTGTTGGAGAGGAGCTGTTGGTTTGGTACGGAGAGGAGTACGCCAGAGACCTGGGCATTGTCTTCGACTACCTCTGGGACAAAAAGAGCTCTGCTAAAGGTCATTTCTCCCCTCTTCATCCCTGCCTCTGCCCTTACTTTTCACTCCTCTTACATTCATTCTCTTTTTACCTCCTATTACTTCATTATTCCTCATTAATACCCACTATTACCTCGTTCATATTTATTAATACTCATTATTGCTTCATTATTACTCATTATTATTCATTTCTCAATTGAAACTCATTGATTTTAAATATGATTTCTGTGGTGTTATCATACTGGTCCTGAGTTTTCTCTGTTCATGTCAAGTTGTCTGGAACAATAATGATCATGCACCTTGTGATCTTGATTTCTCTTCTTTCTCTCTCCCCTTCATCTCTCTCAGATGTGAACGCTGAGTCGTCCCAGGTCCAGATCTTCTCGTGCTCTGGCTGTCCGTTCTCCTTCACCTCTCAGATCTTCCTCCACAAGCACATAAAGAGAAGTCACCATGATGAGTATGTCAGACTGTTGAGGAGTGGAGAGATCAGATCAGAGAATCTCATGTCCTCCAGCAACTCAACACAGCACCATGGAACCACCTCAAGTTCCTCCAACCCAGCTCCCACCAGGAAACAGAGCGAGATGGACAAGCCACGATCAAACCACTGCTCTCAGTGTGGGAAGAGTTTCACTACAGGGGGTAATCTCAAAACACACCAGCTCACTCACACAGGAGAGAAGCCATTTCACTGCTCTCATTGTGGGAAGAGTTTCACTACAGGGGGTAATCTCAAAACACACCAGCTCACTCACACAGGAGAGAAGCCATTTCACTGCTCTCAGTGTGGGAAGAGTTTCAGTCAGTCAGGAGACTTAAAGAGACACCAGCTCACTCACACAGGAGAGAAGCCATTTCACTGCTCTCAGTGTGGGAAGAGTTTCACTAGTGGGGGTAGTCTCAGAACACACCAGCTCACTCACACAGGAGAGAAGCCATTTCACTGCTCTCAGTGTGGGAAGAGTTTCACTACAGGGGGTAGTCTCAGAACACACCAGCTCACTCACACAGGAGAGAAGCCATTTCACTGCTCTCAGTGTGGGAAGAGTTTCACTACAGGGGGTAGTCTCAGAACACACCAGCTCACTCACACAGGAGAGAAGCCATTTCACTGCTATCAGTGTGGGAAGAGTTTCACTACAGGGGGTAGTCTCAGAACACACCAGCTCACTCACACAGGAGAGAAGCCATTTCACTGCTCTCAGTGTGGGAAGAGTTTCAGTCAGTCAGGAGACTTAAAGAGACACCAGCTCACTCACACAGGGGAGAAGCCATTTCACTGCTCTCAGTGTGGGAAGAGTTTCAGTCAGTCAGGATATCTAAAGAGACACCAGTGTTGTAAAAAGAGTAAAGAAGTGGAACTTTAGATTCTCTTGACATTGGGACAGTGATTTAATAGAAGTGTAATGTTCCATCATGAAACATGAAGGATGCGTCTTTATATAGACACTGTTGAACTATTTGGATAGAAATTACGATATTCATCAAACTGTCAACACTTTTTTAATTCTCTCAAAGTACTGTGTCATTGGAATAGAATTGAATACGCATAAATGTATGAATCGTAATTTATAGTATGAAATCTTACATAAATTTGTGTATAAACATGAACTATTAAGAAAATTATTTTTAAACTGAAATGAATATCTCACAAGTTATAAACATGACAAGATTTTAATACATTTTTATGTGATAATAAAATGTATTTCTTTACTCTGGTGTCCATCTTGTGTATTTAGTGTCAGATATTAACAAATCACTCAGAGGATTCACTCATTTCCTTCATCCTGATCATTCCATGAATTCACTGTTGATAATGATGATGATTTGCATTCAATGAGTACATTTAAACTTTGATGATCCATGTTTAATCATCTTCAGGTACTAGAAGCCCCTCTTCAGCCCGCCGACACTTATTAACTGAGTGGGAATGGTCAAGGAACTGACACATTGCGTAAATCTGGATCTTGATAAAAGTAATTTCATTTGATCATGAATTCAATTAATATAATTTAATTACACCTTTCAGTTATCTAAACTATTTCTAATAAAAAAAACACTTGAATACCTACTGCAGGAGGGCTGCTGCTAAATGGTAGATTTGCATAAAATGTTTGTTTTTTTCTCCCCCAAATAATCCCTTCAATTAAAGTCCAATCCCTGGATTCAGTTTCTCTAAAGTAGGAGTGGTAATTTAGGACCAGGTCCAAAACTGATCCCCTACTCCAGTGGTTCACAACTCCAGTATCCACACCAACTGCAGTCAGTGGACTAAAGTGACTAGGCATCAGGATTGATAATAAGGTATTTGAGGTAGATATTTTCCAGAAGGCAGGGTAAAGTCATTAGTCATCAGGATAGATAATAATAAGGTATTTGAGGTAGATATTTTCCAGAAGGCAGGGTAAAGTCATTAGGCATCAGGATAGATAAGTTATTTGAGATACAGTGCCTTCACATTTTGTTACATTACTTGTTCTGAAACGGATGAAATACAATTTTAAAAATCCTCAGCAATTTACACACAATACCCCATAATGACAAAATCAAAACAGGTTTTATTTTTTTGTGTGCAAATGTACTAAAAATAAAAAACAGAAATACAGTATTTACATAAGTATTCAAACCCTTTGCTATGAGACTCGAAATTGAGCCAAGGTGCATCCTTTTTTTCATTGATCATCCTTGAGATACTTACATACAGTCCACCTGTGGTAAATTCAAATGATTGGTCATGATTTGGAAAGGCACACACTTGTATATATGAGGTCACACCAAGCTATGAGGTTGAAGGAATTGACCGTAGCGCTCCGAGACAGGATTGTGTCGAGGCACAGATCTGGGGAAGGGTACCAAAACATTTCTACAGCATTGAAGGTCCCGAAGAACACAGTGGCCTACATCATTCTTAAATTGAAGAAGTTTGGAACCACCAAGACTCTTCCTAGAGCTGGCCTTGGTCAGGGAGGTGACTAAGAGATGGGAAAACCTTCAATAAGGACAACCAGCTCTACAGCCCTCCACCAATCAGGCCTTTATGGTAGAGTGGCCATATGGAAATCACTCATCAATAAAACATTTGCCAAAAGGTACCTGAAGACTCTTAGACCATGAGAAACAAGATTCTCTGGTCTGATGAAACCAAGATTGAACTCTTTGGCCTGAATGCCAAGCATCACTTCTGGATGAAACCTGGCACCCACTCTGAAGTTTCTAAAACTGTTTGAATGATGTCTGTGAGTATAACATAACTCATATGGCAGGCAAAAACCGGAGAAAAAATCAAAACAGGAAGTGGGAAATCTGAGGTTTGTAGGTTTTCAAGTCTTTGCCTATCCAAGATACAGTGTCCGATTGCACTTCCCAGGGCTTCCACTAGATGTTAACAGTCTTTAGAACCTTCTTTCGGGCTTCTATTGTGAAGGGGGAGCGAATAAGAGCTGTTTGACTAAGAGGTCTGGCAGAATACCATGAGCTAAGACATGCACATGGCCGTGAGAGCGAGCTGCGTTCCTTTTAATTCCTCAAGACAAAGGAATTGTCCGGTTGAAACATTTTTGAAGATTTATGTTAAAAACATCCTAAAGATTGATTCTATACATCGTTTGACATGTTTCTATGAACTGTAATATAAATGTTTTGGCTTTTCGTCTGAACTTTTGCCTGGACTAAGTGCCTGCGCCTCGTGAATTTGGATTTGTGAACTAAACGCGCGAACAAGAAGGAGGTATTTGGACATAAATTATGGACTTTATCGAACAAAACAAACAATATTGTGGAACTGGGATTCCTGGGAGTGCATTCCTATGAAGATCATCAAAGGTAAGTGAATATTTATAATGCTATTTCTGACTTCTGTTGACTCCACAACATGGCGGGTATCTGTATGGCTTGTTTTGGTGCCTGAGCACTGTACTCCGATTATTGCATGGTGTGCTTTTTTCATAAAGCTTTTTAAAAATCTGACACAGCGGTTGCATTAAGGAGAAGTATATCTTTAATTCCATGCATATCAGTTGTATTTCTGTAAACTGATGTGGCTCTCTGCACTTTCACCGGATATTTGTTTGAGAATGCATTTCTGAACATAACACACCAATTTCAAATGAGGTTATTGGACATAAATATGAACTTTATCGAACAAAACATACATGTATTGTGTAACATGAAGTCCTTATGAGTGCCATCTGATGAAGATCATCAAAGGTTAGTGATTAATTGTATCTCTATTTCTGCTTTTTGTGACTCCTCTCTTTGGCTGGAAAAATGGCTGTTTTTCTGTGACTAGGCACTGACCTAACATAATCGTTTAGTTTGCTTTCCTCGTAAAGACTTTTTGAAATCGGACACTGTGGTGAGATTAACAACAAGTGTATCTTTAAAATGGAGTATAATACTTGTATGTTCGAGGAACTTAAATTATGAGATTTCTGTTGTTTGAATATGGCGCCCTGCACTTTCACTGTATGTTGTCAAATCGATCCCGTTAATGGGATTTCAGCCATAAGAAGTTTTTTAAGGACAACAATGTCAAGGTATTGGAGTGGCCATCACACAGCCCTGACCTCAATCCTATAGAAAATGTGTGGGCAGAACTGAAAAAGCGTGTGTGAGCAAGGAGACCTTCAAACCTGACACAGTTACACCCGCTCTGTCAGGAGGAATGGGCCAACATTCACCCAACTTATTGTGGGAAGCTTGTGGAAGGCTACCTGAAACATTTGACCCAAGTTCATCAATTTAAAGGCAATGCTACCAAATACTGATTGAGAGTATGTAAACTTCTGACCCACTGGAAATGTGATGAAAGTAATAAAAGCTGAAATAAATCATTCTCTCTACTATTATTCTGACATTTCACATTCTTAAAATAAAGTGGTGATCCTAACTGATCTAAAACAGGGAATTGTTACTTGGATTAAATGTCAGGAATTGTGAAAAACTGAGTTTAAATGTATTTGGCTAAGGTGTATGTAAACTTCCGACTTCAAGGCAGGGTAAAGTCACTAGGTATCAGGATAGATTTTATTTATTTTTTTTATTTTATTTTACCTTTATTTAACTAGGCAAGTCAGTTAAGAACAAATTCTTATTTTCAATGACGGCCTAGGAACAGTGGGTTAACTGCCTGTTCAGGGGCAGAACGACAGATTTGTACCTTGTCAGCTCGGGGATTTGAACTTGCAACCTTTTGGTTACTAGTCCAACTCTCTAGCCACTAGGCTACCCTGCCGCCCCTAATAATACAAGTTATTTCAAGTGTGTATATGTGTATTGTGTTTGTCTATAGTGTGTGTTTGTATTACATGGTAATGTGTGTGGTGCATCTGTTGGAGGCCACTCAAGGAGTTGGCAAACACTTTCCTACTCTAATACAGGACTCTAGTCTTCAACTCTAATATAGGGCCCTAGTTCTCTACTCTAATACAGGGCTCTAGTCTTCAAATCTAATACAGGGCCCTGGTCCTCAACTCTAATACAGGGCCCTGGTCCTCTACTCTAATACAGGGCCCTGGTCCTCTACTCTAATACAGGGCCCTGGTCCTCTACTCTAATACAGGGCTCTAGTCTTCAACTCTAATACAGGGCCCTGGTCCTCAACTCTAATACAGGGCCCTGGTCCTCTACTCTAATACAGGGCCCTGGTCCTCTACTCTAATACAGGGCTCTAGTCTTCAACTCTAATACAGGGCCCTAGTCCTCTACTCTAATACATAGCCCTAGTCCTCTACTATAATACAGGGTTCTAGTCTTCAACTCTAATACAGGGCCCTGGTCCTCTACTCTAATACAGGGCCCTGGTCCTCTACTCTAATACAGGGCCCTAGTCCTATACTCTAATACAGGGCCCGAGTCCTCTACTCTAATACAGGGCCCTGGTCCTCTACTCTAATATAGGGCCCTGGTTCTCTACTCTAATAGAGGGCCCTAGTCCTCACCTCTAATACAGGGCCCTGGTCCTCAACTCTAATACAGGGCCCTGGTCCTCTACTCTAATATAGGGCCCTGGTTTTCTACTCTAATACAGGGCCCTGGTCCTCTACTCTAATACAGGGCTCTGGTCCTCTACTCTAATACAGGGCCATGGTTCTCTACTCTAATACAGGGCCATAGTCCTCTACTCTAATACAGGGCCCTAGTCCTCTACTATAATACATAGCCCTAGTCCTCTACTCTAATACAGGGCTCTAGTCCTCTACTTTAATACAGGGCCCTGGTCCTCTACTCTAATACAGGGCCCTGGTCCTCTAACCTAATACAGGGCCCTAGTCTTCAACTCTAATACAGGGCTCTAGTCTTCAACTCTAATACAGGGCCCTGGTCCTCAACTCTAATACAGGGCCCTGGTCCTCTACTCTAATACAGGGCCCTGGTCCTCTACTCTAATACAGGGCTCTAGTCTTCAACTCTAATACAGGGACCTAGTCCTCTACTCTAATACAGGGCCCTGGTCCTCTACTCTAATACAGGGCCCTGGTCCTCTACTCTAATACAGGGCCCTGGTCCTCTACTCTAATACAGGGCCCTAGTCCTATACTCTAATACAGGGCCTGAGTCCTCTACTCTAATACAGGGCCCTGGTCCTCTACTCTAATATAGGGCCCTGGTTCTCTACTCTAATACAGGGCCCTAGTCCTCACCTCTAATACAGGGCTCTAGTCCTCAACTCTAATACAGGGCCCTGGTCCTCTACTCTAATACAGGGCTCTGGTTCCCTACTCTAATACAGGGCTCTGGTCCACTACTCTAATACAGGGCTCTGGTTCCCTACTCTAATGCAGGGCTCTGGTTCCCAACTCTAATGCAGGGCTCTGGTTCCCTACTCTAATACAGGGCTCTGGTTCCCTACTCTAATACAGGGCCCTGGTCCTCTACTCTAATACAGGGCTCTGGTCCCCTACTCTAATACAGGGCTCTGGTCCCCTACTCTAATACAGGGCTCTGGTTCCCTACTCTAATACAGGGCCCTGGTCCTCTACTCTAATACAGGGCTCTGGTTCCCTACTCTAATACAGGGCTCTGGTTCCCTACTCTAATACAGGGCCCTGGTCCTCTACTCTAATACAGGGCTCTGGTTCCCTACTCTAATACAGGGCCCTGGTCCTCTACTCTAATACAGGGCTCTGGTCCCCTACTCTAATACAGGGCTCTGGTCCCCTACTCTAATACAGGGCTCTGGTCCCCTACTCTAATACAGGGCTCTGGTTCCCTACTCTAATACAGGGCTCTGGTTCCCTACTCTAATACAGGGCCCTAGTCCTCTACTCTAATACAGGGCTCTGGTTCCCTACTCTAATACAGGGCCCTAGTCCTCTACTCTAATACAGGGCTCTGGTTCCCTACTCTAATACAGGGCTCTGGTTCCCTACTCTAATACAGGGCTCTGGTTCCCTACTCTAATACAGGGCCCTAGTCCTCTACTCTAATACAGGGCTCTGGTTCCCTACTCTAATACAGGGCCCTAGTCCTCTACTCTAATACAGGGCTCTGGTTCCCTAATCTAATACAGGGCCCTGGTCCTCTACTCTAATACAGGGCTCTGGTCCCTACTCTAATACAGGGCTCTGGTCCTCTACTCTAATACAGGGCTCTGGTTCCCTAATCTAATACAGGGCCCTGGTCCTCTACTCTAATACAGGGCTCTGGTCCCCTACTCTAATACAGGGCTCTGGTCCCTACTCTAATACAGGGCCCTGGTTCCCTACTCTAATACAGGGCTCTGGTCCCCTACTCTAATACAGGGCTCTGGTCCCCTACTCTAATACAGGGCTCTGGTCCCCTACTCTAATACAGGGCTCTGGTCCCCTACTCTAATACAGGGCTCTGGTCCCCTACTCTAATACAGGGCTCTGGTCCCCTACTCTAATGCAGGGCTCTGGTTCCCTACTCTAATACAGGGCTCTGGTCCCCTACTCTAATACAGGGCTCTGGTCCCCTACTCTAATGCAGGGCTCTGGTTCCCTACTCTAATGCAGGGCTCTGGTTCCCTACTCTAATACAGGGCTCTGGTTCCCTACTCTAATACAGGGCTCTGGTTCCCTACTCTAATACAGGGCTCTGGTTCCCTACTCTAATACAGGGCTCTGGTCCTCTACTCTAATACAGGGCTCTGGTTCCCTACTCTAATACAGGGCCCTAGTCCTCTACTCTAATACAGGGCTCTGGTTCCCTACTCTAATACAGGGCTCTGGTTCCCTACTCTAATACAGGGCCCTGGTCCTCTACTCTAATACAGGGCTCTGGTTCCCTACTCTAATACAGGGCTCTGGTCCCCTACTCTAATACAGGGCTCTGGTCCCCTACTCTAATACAGGGCTCTGGTCCTCGCTCTAATACAGGGCTCTGGTCCCCTACTCTAATGCAGGGCTCTGGTTCCCTACTCTAATGCAGGGCTCTGGTTCCCTACTCTAATGCAGGGCTCTGGTTCCCTACTCTAATGCAGGGCTCTGGTTCCCTACTCTAATGCAGGGCTCTGGTTCCCTACTCTAATACAGGGCTCTGGTTCCCTACTCTAATACAGGGCTCTGGTTCCCTACTCTAATGCAGGGCTCTGGTTCCCTACTCTAATGCAGGGCTCTGGTCCCTACTCTAATACAGGGCTCTGGTCCCCTACTCTAATACAGGGCTCTGGTCCCCTACTCTAATACAGGGCTCTGGTCCCCTACTCTAATACAGGGCTCTGGTCCCCTACTCTAATGCAGGGCTCTGGTTCCCTACTCTAATACAGGGCTCTGGTCCCTACTCTAATACAGGGCTCTGGTCCCTACTCTAATACAGGGCTCTGGTCCCTACTCTAATACAGGGCTCTGGTTCCCTACTCTAATACAGGGCTCTGGTCCCTACTCTAATACAGGGCTCTGGTTCCCTACTCTAATACAGGGCTCTGGTTCCCTACTCTAATACAGGGCCCTGGTCCCTACTCTAATACAGGGCTCTGGTTCCCTACTCTAATACAGGGCTCTGGTCCCTACTCTAATGCAGGGCTCTGGTTCCCTACTCTAATACAGGGCTCTGGTTCCCTACTCTAATACAGGGCTCTGGTCCCCTACTCTAATACAGGGCTCTGGTTCCCTACTCTAATACAGGGCTCTGGTTCCCTACTCTAATACAGGGCCCTAGTCCTCTACTCTAATACAGGGCTCTGGTTCCCTACTCTAATACAGGGCCCTAGTCCTCTACTCTAATACAGGGCTCTGGTTCCCTACTCTAATACAGGGCTCTGGTTCCCTACTCTAATACAGGGCTCTGGTTCCCTACTCTAATACAGGGCCCTAGTCCTCTACTCTAATACAGGGCTCTGGTTCCCTACTCTAATACAGGGCCCTAGTCCTCTACTCTAATACAGGGCTCTGGTTCCCTAATCTAATACAGGGCCCTGGTCCTCTACTCTAATACAGGGCTCTGGTCCCCTACTCTAATACAGGGCTCTGGTCCCTACTCTAATACAGGGCCCTGGTTCCCTACTCTAATACAGGGCTCTGGTCCCCTACTCTAATACAGGGCTCTGGTCCCCTACTCTAATACAGGGCTCTGGTCCCTAAATACAGGGCTCTGGTCCCCTACTCTAATACAGGGCTCTGGTCCCTACTCTAATACAGGGCTCTGGTCCCCTACTCTAATACAGGGCTCTGGTTCCTACTCTAATACAGGGCTCTGGTTCCCTACTCTAATGCAGGGCTCTGGTTCCCTACTCTAATACAGGGCTCTGGTTCCCTACTCTAATACAGGGCTCTGGTTCCCTACTCTAATACAGGGCTCTGGTTCCCTACTCTAATACAGGGCTCTGGTCCTCTACTCTAATACAGGGCTCTGGTTCCCTACTCTAATACAGGGCCCTGGTCCTCTACTCTAATACAGGGCTCTGGTTCCCTACTCTAATACAGGGCTCTGGTTCCCTACTCTAATACAGGGCCCTGGTCCTCTACTCTAATACAGGGCTCTGGTCCCCTACTCTAATACAGGGCTCTGGTCCCCTACTCTAATACAGGGCTCTGGTCCCTACTCTAATACAGGGCTCTGGTCCCTACTCTAATACAGGGCTCTGGTCCCTACTCTAATGCAGGGCTCTGGTTCCCTACTCTAATGCAGGGCTCTGGTTCCCTACTCTAATACAGGGCTCTGGTTCCCTACTCTAATGCAGGGCTCTGGTTCCCTACTCTAATGCAGGGCTCTGGTTCCCTACTCTAATACAGGGCTCTGGTTCCCTACTCTAATACAGGGCTCTGGTTCCCTACTCTAATGCAGGGCTCTGGTTCCCTACTCTAATGCAGGGCTCTAGTCCTCTACTCTAATACAGGGCTCTGGTCCCCTACTCTAATACAGGGCTCTGGTCCCCTACTCTAATGCAGGGCCCTGGTCCTCTACTCTAATACAGGGCCCTGGTCCTCTACTCTAATACAGGGCTCTAGTCCCCTACTCTAATACAGGGCTCTGGTCCCCTACTCTAATACAGGGCTCTGGTTCCCTACTCTAATACAGGGCCCTGGTCCTCTACTCTAATACAGGGCTCTGGTTCCCTACTCTAATACAGGGCTCTGGTTCCCTACTCTAATACAGGGCCCTGGTCCTCTACTCTAATACAGGGCTCTGGTTCCTACTCTAATACAGGGCTCTGGTCCTCTACTCTAATACAGGGCTCTGGTCCCTACTCTAATACAGGGCTCTGGTCCCTACTCTAATACAGGGCTCTGGTCCCTACTCTAATACAGGGCTCTGGTTCCCTAATCTAATACAGGGCTCTGGTTCCCTACTCTAATACAGGGCCCTAGTCCTCTACTCTAATACAGGGCTCTGGTTCCCTACTCTAATACAGGGCCCTGGTCCTCTACTCTAATACAGGGCTCTGGTTCCCTACTCTAATACAGGGCTCTGGTTCCCTACTCTAATACAGGGCTCTGGTTCCCTACTCTAATACAGGGCCCTAGTCCTCTACTCTAATACAGGGCTCTGGTTCCCTACTCTAATACAGGGCCCTAGTCCTCTACTCTAATACAGGGCTCTGGTTCCCTAATCTAATACAGGGCTCTGGTCCTCGCTCTAATACAGGGCTCTGGTCCCCTACTCTAATACAGGGCTCTGGTCCCCTACTCTAATACAGGGCTCTGGTTCCCTACTCTAATACAGGGCCCTGGTCCTCTACTCTAATACAGGGCTCTGGTTCCCTACTCTAATACAGGGCTCTGGTTCCCTACTCTAATACAGGGCCCTGGTCCTCTACTCTAATACAGGGCTCTGGTTCCCTACTCTAATACAGGGCCCTGGTCCTCTACTCTAATACAGGGCTCTGGTCCCCTACTCTAATACAGGGCTCTGGTCCCCTACTCTAATACAGGGCTCTGGTTCCCTACTCTAATACAGGGCTCTGGTTCCCTACTCTAATACAGGGCCCTAGTCCTCTACTCTAATACAGGGCTCTGGTCCCCTACTCTAATACAGGGCTCTGGTTCCCTACTCTAATACAGGGCCCTGGTTCCCTACTCTAATACAGGGCTCTGGTCCCCTACTCTAATACAGGGCTCTGGTCCCCTACTCTAATACAGGGCTCTGGGCCCCTACTCTAATACAGGGCTCTGGTCCCCTACTCTAATGCAGGGCTCTGGTTCCCTACTCTAATGCAGGGCTCTGGTCCCCTACTCTAATACAGGGCTCTGGTCCCCTACTCTAATGGAGGGCTCTGGTTCCCTACTCTAATGCAGGGCTCTGGTTCCCTACTCTAATACAGGGCTCTGGTTCCCTACTCTAATACAGGGCTCTGGTCCTCTACTCTAATACAGGGCTCTGGTTCCCTACTCTAATACAGGGCCCTGGTCCTCTACTCTAATACAGGGCTCTGGGCCCCTACTCTAATACAGGGCTCTGGTCCCCTACTCTAATGCAGGGCTCTGGTTCCCTACTCTAATGCAGGGCTCTGGTCCCCTACTCTAATACAGGGCTCTGGTCCCCTACTCTAATGGAGGGCTCTGGTTCCCTACTCTAATGCAGGGCTCTGGTTCCCTACTCTAATACAGGGCTCTGGTTCCCTACTCTAATACAGGGCTCTGGTCCCCTACTCTAATGGAGGGCTCTGGTTCCCTACTCTAATGCAGGGCTCTGGTTCCCTACTCTAATACAGGGCTCTGGTTCCCTACTCTAATACAGGGCTCTGGTCCTCTACTCTAATACAGGGCTCTGGTTCCCTACTCGAATACAGGGCCCTGGTCCTCTACTCTAATACAGGGCTCTGGTCCCCTACTCTAATGCAGGGCTCTGGTTCCCTACTATAATGCAGGTCTCTGGTCCCCTACTCTAATACAGGGCTCTGGTCCCCTACTCTAATGGAGGGCTCTGGTTCCCTACTCTAATGCAGGGCTCTGGTTCCCTACTCTAATACAGGGCTCTGGTTCCCTACTCTAATACAGGGCTCTGATCCTCTACTCTAATACAGGGCTCTGGTTCCCTACTCTAATACAGGGCCCTGGTCCTCTACTCTAATACAGGGCTCTGGTCCCCTACTCTAATACAGTGCTCTGGTTCCCTACTCTAATACAGGGCTCTGGTCCCCTACTCTAATACAGGGCTCTGGTCCCCTACTCTAATACAGGGCTCTGGTTCCCTACTCTAATGCAGGGCTCTGGTCCCCTACTCTAATACAGGGCTCTGGTCCCCTACTCTAATACAGGGCTCTGGTTCCCTACTCTAATGCAGGGCTCTGGTCCCCTACTCTAATACAGGGCTCTGGTCCCCTACTCTAATACAGGGCTCTGGTTCCCTACTCTAATGCAGGGCTCTGGTTCCCTACTCTAATACAGGGCTCTGGTCCCCTACTCTAATACAGGGCTCTGGTTCCCTACTCTAATGCAGGGCTCTGGTTCCCTACTCTAATACAGGGCTCTGGTTCCCTACTCTAATACAGGGCTCTGGTCCTCGCTCTAATACAGGGCTCTGGTCCCCTACTCTAATGCAGGGCTCTGGTTCCCTACTCTAATACAGGGCTCTGGTTCCCTACTCTAATACAGGGCTCTGGTTCCCTACTCTAATGCAGGGCTCTGGTTCCCTACTCTAATACAGGGCTCTGGTCCCTACTCTAATACAGGGCTCTGGTTCCCTACTCTAATACAGGGCTCTGGTCCTCTCTAATACAGGGATCTGGTCCCTAATACAGGGCTCTGGTTCCCTACTCTAATACAGGGCTCTGGTTCCCTACTCTAATGCAGGGCTCTGGTTCCCTACTCTAATGCAGGGCTCTGGTCCCTCTCTAATGTAGGGCTCTGGTTCCCTACTCTAATGCAGGGCTCTGGTTCCCTACTCTAATACAGGGCTCTGGTCTACTCTAATGCAGGGCTCTGGTCCCTACTCTAATACAGGGCTCTGGTTCCCTACTCTAATACAGGGCCCTGGTCCTCTACTCTAATACAGGGCTCTGGTCCCCTACTCTAATACAGGGCCCTGGTCCTCTACTCTAATACAGGGCTCTGGTCCCCTACTCTAATACAGGGCTCTGGTCCCCTACTCTAATACAGGGCTCTGGTCCCCTACTCTAATACAGGGCTCTGGTTCCCTACTCTAATACAGGGCTCTGGTTCCCTACTCTAATACAGGGCTCTGGTCCCTACTCTAATACAGGGCTCTGGTTCCCTACTCTAATACAGGGCTCTGGTCCCTACTCTAATACAGGGCTCTGGTCCCCTACTCTAATACAGGGCTCTGGTCCCCTACTCTAATACAGGGCTCTGGTCCCCTACTCTAATACAGGGCTCTGGTTCCCTACTCTAATACAGGGCTCTGGTTCCCTACTCTAATACAGGGCTCTGGTCCTCTACTCTAATACAGGGCTCTGGTCCCCTACTCTAATACAGGGCTCTGGTTCCCTACTCTAATACAGGGCTCTGGTTCCCTACTCAGGGCTCTGGTCCCTAATACAGGGCTCTGGTCCCCTACTCTAATACAGGGCTCTGGTCCCCTACTCTAATACAGGGCTCTGGTCCCTACTCTAATACAGGGCTCTGGTTCCCTACTCTAATACAGGGCTCTGGTCCTCTACTCTAATACAGGGCTCTGGTCCCTACTCTAATACAGGGCTCTGGTCCCTACTCTAATACAGGGCTCTGGTTCCCTACTCTAATACAGGGCCCTGGTCCTCTACTCTAATACAGGGCTCTGGTTCCCTACTCTAATACAGGGCTCTGGTTCCCTACTCTAATACAGGGCTCTGGTCCTCCTCTAATACAGGGCTCTGGTTCCCTACTCTAATACAGGGCCCTGGTCCTCTACTCTAATACAGGGCTCTGGTCCCCTACTCTAATACAGGGCTCTGGTCCCTACTCTAATACAGGGCTCTGGTCCCCTACTCTAATACAGGGCTCTGGTCCCTACTCTAATACAGGGCTCTGGTTCCCTACTCTAATACAGGGCTCTGGTTCCCTACTCTAATACAGGGCTCTGGTCCCCTACTCTAATACAGGGCTCTGGTTCCCTACTCTAATACAGGGCTCTGGTCCCTACTCTAATACAGGGCTCTGGTTCCCTAAATGCAGGGCTCTGGTTCCTACTCTAATACAGGGCTCTGGTCCCCTACTCTAATACAGGGCTCTGGTTCCCTACTCTAATGCAGGGCTCTGGTCCCCTACTCTAATACAGGGCTCTGGTCCCCTACTCTAATACAGGGCTCTGGTTCCCTACTCTAATACAGGGCTCTGGTCCCTACTCTAATACAGGGCTCTGGTCCCTACTCTAATACAGGGCTCTGGTCCCCTACTCTAATACAGGGCTCTGGTTCCCTACTCTAATACAGGGCTCTGGTCCCCTACTCTAATACAGGGCTCTGGTCCCCTACTCTAATACAGGGCTCTGGTTCCCTACTCTAATACAGGGCTCTGGTCCCCTACTCTAATACAGGGCTCTGGTCCCTACTCTAATACAGGGCTCTGGTTCCCTACTCTAATGCAGGGCTCTGGTCCCTACTCTAATACAGGGCTCTGGTCCCTACTCTAATACAGGGCTCTGGTTCCCTACTCTAATACAGGGCTCTGGTCCCCTACTCTAATACAGGGCTCTGGTCCCTACTCTAATACAGGGCTCTGGTTCCCTACTCTAATGCAGGGCTCTGGTTCCCTAGGGCTCTGGTTCCCTACTCTAATACAGGGCTCTGGTCCCTACTCTAATACAGGGCTCTGGTCCCCTACTCTAATACAGGGCTCTGGTTCCCTACTCTAATGCAGGGCTCTGGTTCCCTACTCTAATACAGGGCTCTGGTTCCCTACTCTAATACAGGGCTCTGGTTCCCTACTCTAATACAGGGCTCTGGTCCCTACTCTAATACAGGGCTCTGGTTCCCTACTCTAATACAGGGCTCTGGTCCCTACTCTAATACAGGGCTCTGGTCCCTACTCTAATACAGGGCTCTGGTTCCCTACTCTAATGCAGGGCTCTGGTTCCCTACTCTAATGCAGGGCTCTGGTTCCCTACTCTAATGCAGGGCTCTGGTTCCCTACTCTAATACAGGGCTCTGGTCCCTACTCTAATGCAGGGCTCTGGTTCCTACTCTAATACAGGGCCCTGGTCCCTACTCTAATGCAGGGCTCTGGTTCCCTACTCTAATACAGGGCTCTGGTTCCCTACTCTAATACAGGGCTCTGGTCCTCTACTCTAATACAGGGCTCTGGTCCCTACTCTAATACAGGGCCCTGGTCCTCTACTCTAATACAGGGCTCTGGTCCCCTACTCTAATACAGGGCTCTGGTCCCTACTCTAATACAGGGCTCTGGTCTCCCTACTCTAATACAGGGCTCTGGTCCCTACTCTAATACAGGGCTCTGGTCCCCTACTCTAATACAGGGCTCTGGTCCCTACTCTAATACAGGGCTCTGGTCCCTACTCTAATACAGGGCTCTGGTCCCCTACTCTAATACAGGGCTCTGGTCCCCTACTCTAATACAGGGCTCTGTTCCCTACTCTAATACAGGGCTCTGGTTCCCTACTCTAATACAGGGCTCTAGTCCTCTACTCTAATACAGGGCTCTGGTTCCCTACTCTAATACAGGGCTCTGGTCCCTACTCTAATACAGGGCTCTGGTTCCCTACTCTAATACAGGGCTCTGGTTCCCTACTCTAATACAGGGCTCTGGTCCCTACTCTAATACAGGGCTCTGGTCCCTACTCTAATACAGGGCTCTGGTCCCTACTCTAATGCAGGGCTCTGGTTCCCTACTCTAATACAGGGCTCTAATACAGGGCTCTGGTCCCTACTCTAATACAGGGCTCTGGTCCCTACTCTAATACAGGGCTCTGGTTCCCTACTCTAATACAGGGCCCTGGTCCTCTACTCTAATACAGGGCTCTGGTTCCCTACTCTAATACAGGGCCCTGGTCCTCTACTCTAATACAGGGCTCTGGTCCCTACTCTAATACAGGGCCTGGTCCCTACTCTAATACAGGGCTCTGGTCCCCTACTCTAATACAGGGCTCTGGTCCCTACTCTAATACAGGGCTCTGGTCCCCTACTCTAATACAGGGCTCTGGTCCCTACTCTAATACAGGGCTCTGGTTCCCTACTCTAATACAGGGCTCTGGTTCCCTACTCTAATACAGGGCTCTGGTCCCTACTCTAATACAGGGCTCTGGTCCCTACTCTAATACAGGGCTCTGGTTCCCTACTCTAATACAGGGCTCTGGTCCCCTACTCTAATACAGGGCTCTGGTCCCCTACTCTAATACAGGGCTCTGGTTCCTCTACTCTAATACAGGGCTCTGGTCCCCTACTCTAATACAGGGCTCTGGTCCCCTACTCTAATACAGGGCTCTGGTTCCCTACTCTAATACAGGGCTCTGGTCCCTACTCTAATACAGGGCTCTGGTCCCCTACTCTAATACAGGGCTCTGGTTCCCTCTCTAAATGCAGGGCTCTGGTTCCCTACTCTAATACAGGGCTCTGGTTCCCTACTCTAATACAGGGCTCTGGTCCTCCTAATACAGGGCTCTGGTCCCTACTCTAATACAGGGCTCTGGTTCCCTACTCTAATACAGGGCTCTGGTTCCCTACTCTAATACAGGGCTCTGGTTCCCTACTCTAATACAGGGCTCTGGTTCCCTACTCTAATACAGGGCTCTGGTCCCTACTCTAATACAGGGCTCTGGTTCCCTACTCTAATACAGGGCTCTGGTCCTCTACTCTAATACAGGGCTCTGGTCCCCTACTCTAATGCAGGGCTCTGGTTCCCTACTCTAATACAGGGCTCTGGTTCCCTACTCTAATACAGGGCTCTGGTTCCCTACTCTAATACAGGGCTCTGGTTCCCTACTCTAATACAGGGCTCTGGTTCCCTACTCTAATACAGGGCTCTGGTTCCCTACTCTAATACAGGGCCTGGTCCCTACTCTAATACAGGGCTCTGGTTCCCTACTCTAATACAGGGCTCTGGTTCCCTACTCTAATACAGGGCTCTGGTCCCTACTCTAATACAGGGCTCTGGTCCCTACTCTAATACAGGGCCCTGGTTCCTCTACTCTAATACAGGGCTCTGGTCCCTACTCTAATACAGGGCTCTGGTCCCTACTCTAATACAGGGCTCTGGTCCCTACTCTAATACAGGGCTCTGGTTCCCTACTCTAATACAGGGCTCTGGTTCCCTACTCTAATACAGGGCCTGGTCCTCTACTCTAATACAGGGCTCTGGTTCCCTACTCTAATACAGGGCCCTGGTCCCTACTCTAATACAGGGCTCTGGTTCCCTACTCTAATACAGGGCTCTGTCCCTAAATACAGGGCTCTGGTCCCTACTCTAATACAGGGCTCTGGTTCCCTACTCTAATACAGGGCTCTGGTTCCCTACTCTAATACAGGGCTCTGGTCCTCTACTCTAATACAGGGCTCTGGTCCCCTACTCTAATACAGGGCTCTGGTTCCCTACTCTAATACAGGGCTCTGGTTCCCTACTCTAATACAGGGCTCTGGTCCCCTACTCTAATACAGGGCTCTGGTCCCCTACTCTAATACAGGGCTCTGGTCCCCTACTCTAATACAGGGCTCTGGTCCCCTACTCTAATACAGGGCTCTGGTTCCCTACTCTAATACAGGGCCCTGGTCCTCTACTCTAATACAGGGCTCTGGTTCCCTACTCTAATACAGGGCTCTGGTCCCCTACTCTAATACAGGGCTCTGGTTCCCTACTCTAATACAGGGCCCTGGTCCTCTACTCTAATACAGGGCTCTGGTTCCCTACTCTAATACAGGGCTCTGGTTCCCTACTCTAATACAGGGCTCTGGTCCTCTACTCTAATACAGGGCTCTGGTTCCCTACTCTAATACAGGGCCCTGGTCCCCTACTCTAATACAGGGCTCTGGTCCCCTACTCTAATACAGGGCTCTGGTCCCCTACTCTAATACAGGGCTCTGGTCCCCTACTCTAATACAGGGCTCTGGTTCCCTACTCTAATACAGGGCTCTCCTCTACTCTAATACAGGGCTCTGGTTCCCTACTCTAATACAGGGCCCTGGTCCTCTACTCTAATACAGGGCTCTGGTTCCCTACTCTAATACAGGGCTCTGGTCCCTACTCTAATACAGGGCTCTGGTTCCCTACTCTAATACAGGGCTCTGGTCCCTACTCTAATACAGGGCTCTGGTTCCCTAATACAGGGCTCTGGTCCTATACAGGGCTCTGGTCCCTACTCTAATACAGGGCTCTGGTTCCCTACTCTAATACAGGGCTCTGGTCCCTACTCTAATACAGGGCTCTGGTCCCTACTCTAATACAGGGCTCTGGTCCCCTACTCTAATACAGGGCTCTGGTTCCCTACTCTAATACAGGGCCCTGGTCCCTACTCTAATACAGGGCTCTGGTTCCCTACTCTAATACAGGGCTCTGGTTCCCTACTCTAATACAGGGCCTGGTCCTCTACTCTAATACAGGGCTCTGGTTCCCTACTCTAATACAGGGCCCTGGTCCTCTACTCTAATACAGGGCTCTGGTCCCTACTCTAATACAGGGCTCTGGTCCCTACTCTAATACAGGGCTCTGGTCCCTACTCTAATACAGGGCTCTGGTTCCCCTACTCTAATACAGGGCTCTGGTTCCCTACTCTAATACAGGGCCCTAGTCCTCTACTCTAATACAGGGCTCTGGTCCCCTACTCTAATACAGGGCTCTGGTTCCCTACTCTAATACAGGGCTCTGGTTCCCTACTCTAATACAGGGCTCTGGTCCCCTACTCTAATACAGGGCTCTGGTCCCTACTCTAATACAGGGCTCTGGTCCCTACTCTAATACAGGGCTCTGGTCCCCTACTCTAATGCAGGGCTCTGGTTCCCTACTCTAATACAGGGCTCTGGTCCCCTACTCTAATACAGGGCTCTGGTCCCTACTCTAATGGAGGGCTCTGGTTCCCTACTCTAATACAGGGCTCTGGTTCCCTACTCTAATACAGGGCTCTGGTTCCCTACTCTAATACAGGGCTCTGGTCCTCTACTCTAATACAGGGCTCTGGTCCCCTACTCTAATACAGGGCTCTGGTCCCTACTCTAATACAGGGCCCTGGTTCCCTACTCTAATACAGGGCTCTGGTCCCCTACTCTAATACAGGGCTCTGGTCCCCTACTCTAATACAGGGCTCTGGTCCCCTACTCTAATACAGGGCTCTGGTCCCCTACTCTAATGCAGGGCTCTGGTTCCCTACTCTAATGCAGGGCTCTGGTTCCCTACTCTAATACAGGGCTCTGGTTCCCTACTCTAATACAGGGCTCTGGTCCCCTACTCTAATACAGGGCTCTGGTTCCCTACTCTAATACAGGGCTCTGGTCCTCTACTCTAATACAGGGCTCTGGTTCCCTACTCTAATACAGGGCCCTGGTCCTCTACTCTAATACAGGGCTCTGGTTCCCTACTCTAATACAGGGCTCTGGTCCCTCTAATGCAGGGCTCTGGTTCCCTAAATACAGGGCTCTGGTCCCTACTCTAATACAGGGCTCTGGTCCCTACTCTAATACAGGGCTCTGGTTCCCTACTCTAATGCAGGGCTCTGGTTCCCTAAATACAGGGCTCTGGTTCCCTACTCTAATACAGGGCTCTGGTCCTCTACTCTAATACAGGGCTCTGGTTCCCTACTCTAATACAGGGCTCTGGTCCTCTACTCTAATACAGGGCTCTGGTTCCCTACTCTAATACAGGGCTCTGGTTCCCTACTCTAATACAGGGCTCTGGTCCCCTACTCTAATACAGGGCTCTGGTCCCCTACTCTAATACAGGGCTCTGGTTCCCTACTCTAATACAGGGCTCTGGTCCCCTACTCTAATACAGGGCTCTGGTTCCCTACTCTAATACAGGGCTCTGGTCCCCTACTCTAATACAGGGCTCTGGTCCCTACTCTAATACAGGGCTCTGGTTCCCTACTCTAATGCAGGGCTCTGGTTCCCTACTCTAATGCAGGGCTCTGGTTCCCTACTCTAATACAGGGCTCTGGTTCCCTACTCTAATACAGGGCTCTGGTCCCCTACTCTAATACAGGGCTCTGGTCCCCTACTCTAATACAGGGCTCTGGTTCCCTACTCTAATACAGGGCCCTGGTCCTCTACTCTAATACAGGGCTCTGGTTCCCTACTCTAATACAGGGCTCTGGTTCCCTACTCTAATACAGGGCTCTGGTTCCCTACTCTAATGCAGGGCTCTGGTCCCTACTCAGGGCTCTGGTTCCCTAAATGCAGGGCTCTGGTTCCCTACTCTAATACAGGGCTCTGGTTCCCTACTCTAATACAGGGCTCTGGTTCCCTACTCTAATACAGGGCTCTGGTCCCCTAATACAGGGCTCTGGTTCCCTACTCTAATACAGGGCTCTGGTCCCTACTCTAATACAGGGCTCTGGTCCCCTACTCTAATACAGGGCCCTGGTCCTCTACTCTAATACAGGGCTCTGGTCCCTACTCTAATACAGGGCTCTGGTTCCCTACTCTAATACAGGGCTCTGGTTCCCTACTCTAATACAGGGCTCTGGTCCCTACTCTAATACAGGGCTCTGGTCCCTACTCTAATACAGGGCTCTGGTTCCCTACTCTAATACAGGGCCCTGGTCCTCTACTCTAATACAGGGCTCTGGTCCCCTACTCTAATACAGGGCTCTGGTTCCCTACTCTAATACAGGGCTCTGGTCCCCTACTCTAATACAGGGCTCTGGTTCCCTACTCTAATACAGGGCTCTGGTCCCCTACTCTAATACAGGGCTGTGGTCCCTACTCTAATACAGGGCCCTGGTTCCCTACTCTAATACAGGGCTCTGGTCCCCTACTCTAATACAGGGCTCTGGTCCCCTACTCTAATACAGGGCTCTGGTCCCTACTCTAATACAGGGCTCTGGTCCCCTACTCTAATACAGGGCTCTGGTTCCCTACTCTAATACAGGGCTCTGGTCCCTACTCTAATACAGGGCTCTGGTTCCCTACTCTAATACAGGGCTCTGTCCCTACTCTAATACAGGGCTCTGGTTCCCTACTCTAATACAGGGCTCTGGTCCCTACTCTAATACAGGGCTCTGGTTCCCTACTCTAATACAGGGCTCTGGTTCCCTACTCTAATACAGGGCCCTCTGGTTCCCTACTCTAATACAGGGCTCTGGTCCCTACTCTAATACAGGGCTCTGGTTCCCTACTCTAATACAGGGCTCTGGTCCCCTACTCTAATACAGGGCTCTGGTCCCTACTAATGCAGGGCTCTGGTTCCCTAAATACAGGGCTCTGGTTCCCTACTCTAATACAGGGCTCTGGTTCCCTACTCTAATACAGGGCTCTGGTTCCCTACTCTAATGCAGGGCTCTGGTTCCCTACTCTAATACAGGGCTCTGGTTCCTACTCTAATACAGGGCTCTGGTCCCTACTCTAATACAGGGCTCTGGTCCCTACTCTAATACAGGGCTCTGGTCCCTACTCTAATACAGGGCTCTGGTCCCCTACTCTAATACAGGGCTCTGGTCCCCTACTCTAATACAGGGCTCTGGTCCCTACTCTAATACAGGGCTCTGGTTCCCTACTCTAATACAGGGCTCTGGTTCCCTACTCTAATACAGGGCTCTGGTCCCTACTCTAATACAGGGCTCTGGTTCCCTACTCTAATACAGGGCTCTGGTCCTCTACTCTAATACAGGGCTCTGGTCCCCTACTCTAATACAGGGCTCTGGTCCCTACTCTAATACAGGGCTCTGGTCCCCTACTCTAATACAGGGCTCTGGTCCCTACTCTAATACAGGGCTCTGGTTCCCTACTCTAATACAGGGCTCTGGTCCCTACTCTAATACAGGGCTCTGGTCCCCTACTCTAATACAGGGCTCTGGTTCCCTACTCTAATACAGGGCTCTGGTTCCCTACTCTAATACAGGGCTCTGGTCCCCTACTCTAATACAGGGCTCTGGTCCCTACTCTAATACAGGGCTCTGGTCCCCTACTCTAATGCAGGGCTCTGGTTCCCTACTCTAATACAGGGCTCTGGTCCCCTACTCTAATACAGGGCTCTGGTCCCTACTCTAATGCAGGGCTCTGGTTCCCTACTCTAATACAGGGCTCTGGTTCCCTACTCTAATACAGGGCTCTGGTTCCCTACTCTAATACAGGGCTCTGCTCTACTCTAATACAGGGCTCTGGTTCCCTACTCTAATACAGGGCCCTGGTCCTCTACTCTAATACAGGGCTCTGGTTCCCTACTCTAGGGCTCTGGTCCCTATAATACAGGGCTCTGGTTCCTACTCTAATACAGGGCTCTGGTCCCTACTCTAATACAGGGCTCTGGTTCCCTACTCTAATACAGGGCTCTGGTTCCCTACTCTAATACAGGGCTCTGGTCCCTACTCTAATACAGGGCTCTGGTCCCTACTCTAATACAGGGCTCTGGTCCCTACTCTAATACAGGGCTCTGGTTCCCTACTCTAATACAGGGCTCTGGTTCCCTACTCTAATACAGGGCTCTGGTCCCTACTCTAATACAGGGCTCTGGTTCCCTACTCTAATACAGGGCTCTGGTCCTCTACTCTAATACAGGGCTCTGGTCCCTACTCTAATACAGGGCTCTGGTTCCCTACTCTAATACAGGGCTCTGGTCCCTACTCTAATACAGGGCTCTGGTCCCCTACTCTAATACAGGGCTCTGGTCCCCTACTCTAATACAGGGCTCTGGTTCCCTACTCTAATACAGGGCTCTGGTCCCTAAATACAGGGCTCTGGTCCCTACTCTAATACAGGGCTCTGGTTCCCTACTCTAATACAGGGCTCTGGTTCCTCTAATACAGGGCTCTGGTCCCCTACTCTAATACAGGGCTCTGGTTCCCTACTCTAATACAGGGCTCTGGTCCCCTACTCTAATACAGGGCTCTGGTTCCCTACTCTAATACAGGGCTCTGGTCCCTAAATACAGGGCTCTGGTCCCCTACTCTAATACAGGGCTCTGGTTCCCTACTCTAATACAGGGCTCTGGTCCCCTACTCTAATACAGGGCTCTGGTCCCCTACTCTAATACAGGGCTCTGGTTCCCTACTCTAATACAGGGCTCTGGTTCCCTACTCTAATACAGGGCTCTGGTCCCTACTCTAATACAGGGCTCTGGTTCCCTACTCTAATACAGGGCTCTGGTTCCCTACTCTAATACAGGGCTCTGGTTCCCTACTCTAATACAGGGCTCTGGTCCCTACTCTAATACAGGGCTCTGGTCCCTACTCTAATACAGGGCTCTGGTTCCCTACTCTAATGCAGGGCTCTGGTTCCCTACTCTAATACAGGGCTCTGGTTCCCTAATACAGGGCTCTGGTTCCTCTACTCTAATACAGGGCTCTGGTCCCCTACTCTAATACAGGGCTCTGGTTCCCTACTCTAATACAGGGCTCTGGTTCCCTACTCTAATACAGGGCTCTGGTTCCTACTCTAATACAGGGCTCTGGTCCCTACTCTAATACAGGGCTCTGGTTCCCTACTCTAATACAGGGCTCTGGTCCCTACTCTAATACAGGGCTCTGGTCCCCTACTCTAATACAGGGCTCTGGTCCTCTACTCTAATACAGGGCTCTGGTCCCTACTCCAGGGCTCTGGTCCCCTACTCTAATACAGGGCTCTGGTCCCTACTCTAATACAGGGCTCTGGTTCCCTACTCTAATACAGGGCTCTGGTTCCCTAAATACAGGGCTCTGGTTCCCTACTCTAATACAGGGCTCTGGTTCCCTACTCTAATACAGGGCCCTGGTCCTAAATACAGGGCTCTGGTTCCCTACTCTAATACAGGGCTCTGGTTCCCTACTCTAATACAGGGCTCTGGTTCCCTACTCTAATACAGGGCTCTGGTCCTCTACTCTAATACAGGGCTCTGGTTCCCTACTCTAATACAGGGCTCTGGTCCCCTACTCTAATACAGGGCTCTGGTCCCCTACTCTAATACAGGGCTCTGGTTCCCTACTCTAATACAGGGCTCTGGTTCCCTACTCTAATACAGGGCTCTGGTCCCTACTCTAATACAGGGCTCTGGTCCCTACTCTAATACAGGGCTCTGGTCCCCTACTCTAATACAGGGCTCTGGTTCCCTACTCTAATACAGGGCTCTGGTCCTCTAATACAGGGCTCTGGTTCCCTACTCTAATACAGGGCTCTGGTCCCTACTCTAATACAGGGCTCTGGTCCCTACTCTAATACAGGGCTCTGGTCCCTACTCTAATACAGGGCTCTGGTTCCCTACTCTAATGCAGGGCTCTGGTTCCCTACTCTAATACAGGGCTCTGGTTCCCCTAAATGCAGGGCTCTGGTCCCCTACTCTAATACAGGGCTCTGGTTCCCTACTCTAATGCAGGGCTCTGTTCCCTACTCTAATGCAGGGCTCTGGTTCCCTACTCTAATACAGGGCTCTGGTTCCCTACTCTAATACAGGGCTCTGGTTCCCTACTCTAATACAGGGCTCTGGTCCCCTACTCTAATACAGGGCTCTGGTTCCCTACTCTAATACAGGGCTCTGGTCCCTACTCTAATACAGGGCTCTGGTCCCCTACTCTAATGCAGGGCTCTGGTTCCCTAAATACAGGGCTCTGGTTCCCTACTCTAATACAGGGCTCTGGTTCCCTACTCTAATACAGGGCTCTGGTTCCCTACTCCAGGGCTCTGGTCCCTACTCTAATACAGGGCTCTGGTTCCCTACTCTAATGCAGGGCTCTGGTTCCCTATCTAATACAGGGCTCTGGTTCCCTACTCTAATACAGGGCTCTGGTCCCTACTCTAATACAGGGCTCTGGTTCCCTACTCTAATACAGGGCTCTGGTCCTCTACTCTAATACAGGGCTCTGGTCCCTACTCTAATACAGGGCTCTGGTCCCCTACTCTAATACAGGGCTCTGGTCCCCTACTCTAATACAGGGCTCTGGTTCCCTACTCTAATACAGGGCTCTGGTTCCCTACTCTAATACAGGGCTCTGGTCCTCTACTCTAATACAGGGCTCTGGTTCCCTACTCTAATACAGGGCCCTGGTCCCTACTCTAATACAGGGCTCTGGTTCCCTACTCTAATACAGGGCTCTGGTTCCCTACTCTAATACAGGGCTCTGGTCCTACTCTAATACAGGGCTCTGTCCTCTACTCTAATACAGGGCTCTGGTTTCCCTACTCTAATGCAGGGCTCTGGTCCCCTACTCTAATACAGGGCCTGGTCCCTACTCTAATACAGGGCTCTGTTCCCTAAATGCAGGGCTCTGGTTCCCTACTCTAATACAGGGCTCTGGTCCCTACTCTAATACAGGGCTCTGGTCCTAAATACAGGGCTCTGGTCCCTACTCTAATGCAGGGCTCTGGTTCCCTACTCTAATACAGGGCTCTGGTTCCCTACTCTAATACAGGGCTCTGGTTCCCTACTCTAATACAGGGCTCTGGTCCCTACTCTAATACAGGGCTCTGGTCCCTACTCTAATACAGGGCTCTGGTCCCTACTCTAATACAGGGCTCTGGTCCCTACTCTAATACAGGGCTCTGGTTCCCTACTCTAATGCAGGGCTCTGGTTCCCTACTCTAATGGGGCTCTGGTTCCCTACTCTAATACAGGGCTCTGGTTCCCTACTCTAATACAGGGCTCTGGTTCCCTACTCTAATACAGGGCTCTGGTCCCTACTCTAATACAGGGCTCTGGTCCCCTACTCTAATACAGGGCTCTGGTCCCCTACTCTAATACAGGGCTCTGGTTCCCTACTCTAATACAGGGCTCTGGTTCCCTACTCTAATACAGGGCCCTAGTCCTCTACTCTAATACAGGGCTCTGGTTCCCTACTCTAATACAGGGCCCTGGTCCTCTACTCTAATACAGGGCTCTGGTTCCCTACTCTAATACAGGGCTCTGGTTCCCTACTCTAATACAGGGCTCTGGTTCCCTACTCTAATACAGGGCTCTGGTCCCTACTCTAATACAGGGCTCTGGTCCCTACTCTAATACAGGGCTCTGGTCCCCTACTCTAATACAGGGCTCTGGTTCCCTACTCTAATACAGGGCTCTGGTCCCTACTCTAATACAGGGCTCTAATACAGGGCTCTGGTCCCTACTCTAATGCAGGGCTCTGGTCCCCTACTCTAATACAGGGCTCTGGTTCCCTACTCTAATGCAGGGCTCTGGTTCCCTACTCTAATACAGGGCTCTGGTTCCCTACTCTAATACAGGGCTCTGGTTCCCTACTCTAATACAGGGCTCTGGTTCCCTACTCTAATACAGGGCTCTGGTCCTCTACTCTAATACAGGGCTCTGGTCCCCTACTCTAATACAGGGCTCTGGTTCCCTACTCTAATGCAGGGCTCTGGTTCCTACTCTAATACAGGGCTCTGGTTCCCTACTCTAATACAGGGCTCTGGTCCCTACTCTAATACAGGGCTCTGGTTCCCTACTCTAATACAGGGCTCTGGTCCCTACTCTAATACAGGGCTCTGGTCCCCTACTCTAATACAGGGCTCTGGTTCCCTGGGCTCTGGTCTCCCTACTCTAATACAGGGCTCTGGTCCCTACTCTAATACAGGGCTCTGGTCCCTACTCTAATACAGGGCTCTGGTCCTCTACTCTAATACAGGGCTCTGGTTCCCTACTCTAATACAGGGCTCTGGTCCCTACTCTAATACAGGGCTCTGGTCCCCTACTCTAATACAGGGCTCTGGTTCCCTACTCTAATACAGGGCTCTGGTTCCCTACTCTAATACAGGGCCCTGGTCCTACTCTAATACAGGGCTCTGGTTCCCTACTCTAATACAGGGCCCTGGTGGTCCTACTCTAATACAGGGCTCTGGTTCCCTACTCTAATACAGGGCTCTGGTTCCCTATCTAATACAGGGCTCTGGTCCCTACTCTAATACAGGGCTCTGGTCCAGGGCTACTCTAATACAGGGCTCTGGTCCTCCCTAAATACAGGGCTCTGGTCCCCTACTCTAATACAGGGCTCTGGTCCCTACTCTAATACAGGGCTCTGGTCCCCTACTCTAATACAGGGCTCTGGTTCCCTACTCTAATACAGGGCTCTGGTTCCCTACTCTAATACAGGGCTCTGGTTCCCTACTCTAATACAGGGCTCTGGTTCCCTACTCTAATACAGGGCTCTGGTTCCCTACTCTAATACAGGGCCCTGGTCCTCTACTCTAATACAGGGCTCTGGTTCCCTACTCTAATACAGGGCTCTGGTCCCCTACTCTAATACAGGGCCCTGGTCCTCTACTCTAATACAGGGCTCTGGTCCCCTACTCTAATACAGGGCTCTGGTCCCTACTCTAATACAGGGCCCTGGTTCCCTACTCTAATACAGGGCTCTGGTCCCCTACTCTAATACAGGGCTCTGGTCCCCTACTCTAATACAGGGCTCTGGTTCTCTGGTTCCCTACTCTAATACAGGGCTCTGGTCCCCTACTCTAATACAGGGCTCTGGTTCCCTACTCTAATACAGGGCTCTGGTCCCTACTCTAATACAGGGCTCTGGTTCCCTACTCTAATACAGGGCTCTGGTTCCCTACTCTAATACAGGGCTCTGGTCCCTACTCTAATGCAGGGCTCTGGTTCCCTACTCTAATGCAGGGCTCTGGTTCCCTAATACAGGGCTCTGGTTCCCCTACTCTAATACAGGGCTCTGGTCCCTACTCTAATACAGGGCTCTGGTTCCCTACTCTAATACAGGGCTCTGGTTCCCTACTCTAATACAGGGCTCTGGTCCCGCTCTAATACAGGGATCTGGTCTACTCTAATGCAGGGCTCTGGTTCCCTACTCTAATACAGGGCTCTGGTTCCTACTCTAATACAGGGCTCTGGTTCCCTACTCTAATACAGGGCTCTGGTTCCCTACTCTAATGCAGGGCTCTGGTTCCCTACTCTAATACAGGGCTCTGGTCCCCTACTCTAATACAGGGCTCTGGTCCCCTACTCTAATGCAGGGCTCTGGTTCCCTACTCTAATGCAGGGCTCTGGTTCCCTACTCTAATACAGGGCTCTGGTTCCCTACTCTAATACAGGGCTCTGGTTCCCTACTCTAATACAGGGCTCTGGTCCCCTACTCTAATACAGGGCTCTGGTTCCCTACTCTAATACAGGGCTCTGGTCCCTGGGCTCTGGTCCTACTCTAATGCAGGGCTCTGGTTCCCTACTCTAATGCAGGGCTCTGGTTCCCTAAATGCAGGGCTCTGGTTCCCTACTCTAATACAGGGCTCTGGTCCCCTACTCTAATACAGGGCTCTGGTTCCCTACTCTAATGCAGGGCTCTGGTCCCCTACTCTAATACAGGGCTCTGGTTCCCTACTCTAATACAGGGCTCTGGTCCCCTACTCTAATGCAGGGCTCTGGTCCCCTACTCTAATACAGGGCTCTGGTCCCCTACTCTAATACAGGGCTCTGGTTCCCTACTCTAATACAGGGCTCTGGTTCCCTACTCTAATACAGGGCTCTGGTCCCTACTCTAATACAGGGCTCTGGTCCCCTACTCTAATACAGGGCTCTGGTCCCTACTCTAATACAGGGCTCTGGTTCCCTACTCTAATACAGGGCTCTGGTCCCTACTCTAATACAGGGCTCTGGTCCCTACTCTAATACAGGGCTCTGGTTCCCTACTCTAATGCAGGGCTCTGGTCCCCTACTCTAATACAGGGCTCTGGTCCCTACTCTAATACAGGGCTCTGGTTCCCTACTCTAATGCAGGGCTCTGGTTCCCTACTCTAATACAGGGCTCTGGTCCCCTACTCTAATACAGGGCTCTGGTTCCCTACTCTAATGCAGGGCTCTGGTTCCCTACTCTAATACAGGGCTCTGGTTCCTACTCTAATACAGGGCTCTGGTCCCTAATACAGGGCTCTGGTCCCCTATAATGCAGGGCTCTGGTTCCCTACTCTAATGCAGGGCTCTGGTTCCCTACTCTAATGCAGGGCTCTGGTTCCCTACTCTAATACAGGGCTCTGGTTCCCTACTCTAATACAGGGCTCTGGTCCCCTACTCTAATACAGGGCTCTGGTTCCCTACTCTAATACAGGGCTCTGGTCCCCTCTAATACAGGGCTCTGGTCCCCTACTCTAATGCAGGGCTCTGGTTCCCTACTCTAATGCAGGGCTCTGGTTCCCTACTCTAATGCAGGGCTCTGGTTCCCTACTCTAATACAGGGCTCTGGTTCCCTACTCTAATGCAGGGCTCTGGTTCCCTATCTAATACAGGGCTCTGGTTCCCTACTCTAATACAGGGCTCTGGTCCCCTACTCTAATGCAGGGCTCTGGTTCCCTACTCTAATACAGGGCTCTGGTTCCCTACTCTAATGCAGGGCTCTGGTTCCCTACTCTAATACAGGGCTCTGGTCCCTACTCTAATACAGGGCTCTGGTCCCTACTCTAATACAGGGCTCTGGTTCCCTACTCTAATACAGGGCTCTGGTCCTCTACTCTAATACAGGGCTCTGGTCCCCTACTCTAATACAGGGCTCTGGTTCCCTACTCTAATGCAGGGCTCTGGTTCCTACTCTAATGCAGGGCTCTGGTCCCCTACTCTAATACAGGGCTCTGGTCCCCTACTCTAATACAGGGCTCTGGTTCCCTACTCTAATACAGGGCTCTGGTTCCCTACTCTAATACAGGGCTCTAAATACAGGGCTCTGGTTCCCTACTCTAATACAGGGCTCTGGTCCCTACTCTAATACAGGGCTCTGGTCCCCTAAATACAGGGCTCTGGTTCCCTACTCTAATGCAGGGCTCTGGTTCCCTACTCTAATACAGGGCTCTGGTTCCCTACTCTAATACAGGGCTCTGGTTCCCTCTAATATAGGGCTCTGGTCCCTAAATGCAGGGCAGGGGCTCTGGTTCCCTACTCTAATGCAGGGCTCTGGTTCCCTACTCTAATACAGGGCTCTGGTTCCCTACTCTAATACAGGGCTCTGGTCCCCTAAATACAGGGCTCTGGTTCCCTACTCTAATACAGGGCTCTGGTCCTCTACTCTAATACAGGGCTCTGGTCCCCTACTCTAATGCAGGGCTCTGGTTCCTACTCTAATGCAGGGCTCTGGTTCCCTACTAATACAGGGCTCTGGTTCCCTACTCTAATACAGGGCTCTGGTTCCCTACTCTAATGCAGGGCTCTGGTTCCTACTCTAATACAGGGCCCTGGTCCCCTACTCTAATACAGGGCTCTGGTCCCTACTCTAATGCAGGGCTCTGGTTCCCTACTCTAATGCAGGGCTCTGGTTCCCTACTCTAATACAGGGCTCTGGTCCCTCTAATACAGGGCTCTGGTCCCCTACAATACAGGGCTCTGGTTCCCTACTCTAATACAGGGCTCTGGTCCCTACTCTAATGCAGGGCTCTGGTTCCCTACTCTAATACAGGGCTCTGGTTCCCTACTCTAATACAGGGCTCTGGTTCCCTACTCTAATACAGGGCTCTGGTTCCCTACTCTAATGCAGGGCTCTGGTTCCCTACTCTAATACAGGGCTCTGGTCCCCTACTCTAATACAGGGCTCTGGTCCCCTACTCTAATGCAGGGCTCTGGTTCCCTACTCTAATGCAGGGCTCTGGTTCCCTACTCTAATGCAGGGCTCTGGTTCCCTACTCTAATACAGGGCTCTGGTTCCCTACTCTAATACAGGGCTCTGGTCCCCTACTCTAATACAGGGCTCTGGTTCCCTACTCTAATACAGGGCTCTGGTCCTCGCTCTAATACAGGGCTCTGGTCCCCTACTCTAATACAGGGCTCTGGTCCCCTACTCTAATACAGGGCTCTGGTTCCCTACTCTAATACAGGGCCCTGGTCCTCTACTCTAATACAGGGCTCTGGTTCCCTACTCTAATACAGGGCTCTGGTTCCCTACTCTAATACAGGGCCCTGGTCCTCTACTCTAATACAGGGCTCTGGTTCCCTACTCTAATACAGGGCTCTGGTCTCTACTCTAATACAGGGCTCTGGTCCCTACTCTAATACAGGGCTCTGGTCCCCTACTCTAATACAGGGCTCTGGTCCCTACTCTAATAGAGGGCTCTGGTCCCCTACTCTAATACAGGGCTCTGGTTCCCTACTCTAATACAGGGCCTGGTCCCTACTCTAATACAGGGCTCTGGTTCCCTACTCTAATACAGGGCTCTGGTCCCTACTCTAATACAGGGCTCTGGTTCCCTACTCTAATACAGGGCCTAGACCTCTACTCTAATACAGGGCTCTGGTTCCCTACTCTAATACAGGGCCCTAATAATACAGGGCTCTGGTTCCCTAATCTAATACAGGGCCCTGGTCCTCTACTCTAATACAGGGCTCTGGTCCCCTACTCTAATACAGGGCTCTGGTTCCCTACTCTAATACAGGGCCCTGGTTCCCTACTCTAATACAGGGCTCTGGTCCCCTACTCTAATACAGGGCTCTGGTCCCCTACTCTAATACAGGGCTCTGGTCCCCTACTCTAATACAGGGCTCTGGTCCCCTACTCTAATGCAGGGCTCTGGTTCCCTACTCTAATGCAGGGCTCTGGTCCCTACTCTAATACAGGGCTCTGGTTCCCTACTCTAATGCAGGGCTCTGGTTCCCTACTCTAATGCAGGGCTCTGGTTCCCTAATACAGGGCTCTGGTTCCCTATCTAATACAGGGCTCTGGTCCTCTACTCTAATACAGGGCTCTGGTTCCCTACTCTAATACAGGGCCCTGGTCCTCTACTCTAATACAGGGCTCTGGTCCCCTACTCTAATACAGGGCTCTGGTTCCCTACTCTAATACAGGGCTCTGGTCCCCTACTCTAATACAGGGCTCTGGTTCCCTACTCTAATACAGGGCTCTGGTTCCTCTAGGGCTCTGGTTCCCCTACTCTAATACAGGGCTCTGGTTCCCTACTCTAATACAGGGCTCTGGTTCCCTACTCTAATGCAGGGCTCTGGTCCCCTACTCTAATACAGGGCTCTGGTCCCTACTCTAATACAGGGCTCTGGTTCCCTACTCTAATACAGGGCTCTGGTTCCCTACTCTAATACAGGGCTCTGGTTCCCTACTCTAATACAGGGCTCTGGTCCTCCCTACAGGGCTCTGGTCCCCTAAATGCAGGGCTCTGGTTCCCTACTCTAATGCAGGGCTCTGGTTCCCTACTCTAATGCAGGGCTCTGGTTCCCTACTCTAATACAGGGCTCTGGTCCCTACTCTAATACAGGGCTCTGGTCCCCTACTCTAATACAGGGCTCTGGTTCCCTACACTAATACAGGGCTCTGGTCCTCTACTCTAATACAGGGATCTGGTCCCCTACTCTAATGCAGGGCTCTGGTTCCCTACTCTAATGCAGGGCTCTGGTTCCCTACTCTAATGCAGGGCTCTGGTTCCCTAATCTAATGCAGGGCTCTGGTTCCCTACTCTAATGCAGGGCTCTGGTTCCTACTCTAATGCAGGGCTCTGGTTCCCTACTCTAATACAGGGCCCTGGGCCCCTACTCTAATGCAGGGCTCTGGTTCCCTACTCTAATACAGGGCTCTGGTTCCCTACTGGGCCCTGGTCCTCTACTCTAATACAGGGCTCTGGTCCCCTACTCTAATACAGGGCTCTGGTACTCTAATACAGGGCCTGGGCCCCTACTCTAATGCAGGGCTCTGGTTCCCTACTCTAATACAGGGCTCTGGTTCCCTACTCTAATACAGGGCCCTGGTCCTCTACTCTAATACAGGGCTCTGGTCCCCTACTCTAATACAGGGCTCTGGTCCCCTACTCTAATACAGGGCTCTGGTCCCTACTCTAATACAGGGCTCTGGTCCCTACTCTAATACAGGGCTCTGGTCCCCTACTCTAATACAGGGCTCTGGTTCCCTACTCTAATACAGGGCCCTAGTCCTCTACTCTAATACAGGGCTCTGGTTCCCTACTCTAATACAGGGCTCTGGTCCCCTACTCTAATACAGGGCTCTGGTTCCCTACTCTAATACAGGGCTCTGGTCCTCGCTCTAATACAGGGATCTGGTCCCCTACTCTAATGCAGGGCTCTGGTTCCCTACTCTAATGCAGGGCTCTGGTTCCCTACTCTAATGCAGGGCTCTGGTTCCCTACTCTAATGCAGGGCTCTGGTTCCCTACTCTAATACAGGGCCCTGGTCCCCTACTCTAATACAGGGCTCTGGTCCCCTACTCTAATGCAGGGCTCTGGTTCCCTACTCTAATGCAGGGCTCTGGTTCCCTACTCTAATGCAGGGCTCTGGTTCCCTACTCTAATACAGGGCTTTGGATCCCTACTCTAATACAGGGCTCTGGTCCCCTACTCTAATACAGGGCTCTGGTTCCCTACTCTAATACAGGGCTCTGGTCCTCGCTCTAATACAGGGCTCTGGTCCCCTACTCTAATACAGGGCTCTGGTCCCCTACTCTAATACAGGGCTCTGGTTCCTACTAATACAGGGCCCTGGTCCTCTACTCTAATACAGGGCTCTGGTTCCCTACTCTAATACAGGGCTCTGGTTCCCTACTCTAATACAGGGCCCTGGTCCTCTACTCTAATACAGGGCTCTGGTTCCCTACTCTAATACAGGGCCCTGGTCCTCTACTCTAATACAGGGCTCTGGTCCCCTACTCTAATACAGGGCTCTGGTCCCCTACTCTAATACAGGGCTCTGGTCCCCTACTCTAATAGAGGGCTCTGGTTCCCTACTCTAATACAGGGCTCTGGTTCCCTACTCTAATACAGGGCCCTAGTCCTCTACTCTAATACAGGGCTCTGGTTCCCTACTCTAATACAGGGCCCTAGTCCTCTACTCTAATACAGGGCTCTGGTTCCCTACTCTAATACAGGGCTCTGGTTCCCTACTCTAATACAGGGCTCTGGTTCCCTACTCTAATACAGGGCCCTAGACCTCTACTCTAATACAGGGCTCTGGTTCCCTAATCTAATACAGGGCCCTGGTCCTCTACTCTAATACAGGGCTCTGGTCCCCTACTCTAATACAGGGCTCTGGTTCCCTACTCTAATACAGGGCTCTGGTTCCCTACTCTAATACAGGGCTCTGGTCCTCTACTCTAATACAGGGCTCTGGTTCCCTACTCTAATACAGGGCCCTGGTCCTCTACTCTAATACAGGGCTCTGGTCCCCTACTCTAATACAGGGCTCTGGTTCCCTACTCTAATACAGGGCTCTGGTCCCCTACTCTAATACAGGGCTCTGGTTCCCTACTCTAATGCAGGGCTCTGGTCCCCTACTCTAATACAGGGCTCTGGTCCCCTACTCTAATACAGGGCTCTGGTTCCCTACTCTAATGCAGGGCTCTGGTCCCCTACTCTAATACAGGGCTCTGGTCCCCTACTCTAATACAGGGCTCTGGTTCCCTACTCTAATGCAGGGCTCTGGTCCCCTACTCTAATACAGGGCTCTGGTCCCCTACTCTAATACAGGGCTCTGGTTCCCTACTCTAATGCAGGGCTCTGGTTCCCTACTCTAATACAGGGCTCTGGTTCCCTACTCTAATACAGGGCTCTGGTCCTCGCTCTAATACAGGGCTCTGGTCCCCTACTCTAATGCAGGGCTCTGGTTCCCTACTCTAATGCAGGGCTCTGGTTCCCTACTCTAATGCAGGGCTCTGGTTCCCTACTCTAATACAGGGCTCTGGTTCCCTACTCTAATACAGGGCTCTGGTCCCCTACTCTAATACAGGGCTCTGGTTCCCTACTCTAATACAGGGCTCTGGTCCTCGCTCTAATACAGGGATCTGGTCCCCTACTCTAATGCAGGGCTCTGGTTCCCTACTCTAATGCAGGGCTCTGGTTCCCTACTCTAATGCAGGGCTCTGGTTCCCTACTCTAATGCAGGGCTCTGGTTCCCTACTCTAATGCAGGGCTCTGGTTCCCTACTCTAATGCAGGGCTCTGGTTCCCTACTCTAATACAGGGCCCTGGGCCCCTACTCTAATGCAGGGCTCTGGTTCCCTACTCTAATACAGGGCTCTGGTTCCCTACTCTAATACAGGGCCCTGGTCCTCTACTCTAATACAGGGCTCTGGTCCCCTACTCTAATACAGGGCCCTGGTCCTCTACTCTAATACAGGGCTCTGGTCCCCTACTCTAATACAGGGCTCTGGTCCCCTACTCTAATACAGGGCTCTGGTCCCCTACTCTAATACAGGGCTCTGGTTCCCTACTCTAATACAGGGCTCTGGTTCCCTACTCTAATACAGGGCCCTAGTCCTCTACTCTAATACAGGGCTCTGGTTCCCTACTCTAATACAGGGCCCTAGTCCTCTACTCTAATACAGGGCTCTGGTTCCCTACTCTAATACAGGGCTCTGGTTCCCTACTCTAATACAGGGCTCTGGTTCCCTACTCTAATACAGGGCCCTAGACCTCTACTCTAATACAGGGCTCTGGTTCCCTACTCTAATACAGGGCCCTAGTCCTCTACTCTAATACAGGGCTCTGGTTCCCTAATCTAATACAGGGCCCTGGTCCCCTACTCTAATACAGGGCTCTGGTTCCCTACTCTAATACAGGGCCCTGGTTCCCTACTATAATACAGGGCTCTGGTCCCCTACTCTAATACAGGGCTCTGGTCCCCTACTCTAATGCAGGGCTCTGGTTCCCTACTCTAATGCAGGGCTCTGGTTCCCTACTATAATACAGGGCTCTGGTTCCCTACTCTAATACAGGGCTCTGGTCCTCTACTCTAATACAGGGCTCTGGTTCCCTACTCTAATACAGGGCCCTGGTCCTCTACTCTAATACAGGGCTCGGGTCCCCTACTCTAATACAGGGCTCTGGTTCCCTACTCTAATACAGGGCTCTGGTCCCCTACTCTAATACAGGGCTCTGGTCCCCTACTCTAATGCAGGGCTCTGGTCCCCTACTCTAATACAGGGCTCTGGTTCCCTACTCTAATGCAGGGCTCTGGGCCCCTACTCTAATACAGGGCTCTGGTCCCCTACTCTAATACAGGGCTCTGGTTCCCTACTCTAATGCAGGGCTCTGGTCCCCTACTCTAATACAGGGCTCTGGTCCCCTACTCTAATACAGGGCTCTGGTCCCCTACTCTAATACAGGGCTCTGGTCCTTGCTCTAATACAGGGCTCTGGTCCCCTACTCTAATGCAGGGCTCTGGTTCCCTACTCTAATGCACTGCTCTGGTTCCCTACTCTAATGCAGGGCTCTGGTTCCCTACTCTAATACAGGGCTCTGGTTCCCTACTCTAATACAGGGCTCTGGTCCCCTACTCTAATACAGGGCTCTGGTTCCCTACTCTAATACAGGGCTCTGGTCCTCGCTCTAATACAGGGATCTGGTCCCCTACTCTAATGCAGGGCTCTGGTTCCCTACTCTAATGCAGGGCTCTGGTTCCCTACTCTAATGCAGGGCTCTGGTTCCCTACTCTAATACAGGGCCCTGGTCCCCTACTCTAATGCAGGGCTCTGGTTCCCTACTCTAATACAGGGCTCTGGTTCCCTACTCTAATGCAGGGCTCTGGTTCCCTACTCTAATACAGGGCTCTGGTTCCCTACTCTAATACAGGGCTCTGGTTCCCTACTCTAATGCAGGGCTCTGGTTCCCTACTCTAATACAGGGCTCTGGTTCCCTACTCTAATGCAGGGCTCTGGTTCCCTACTCTAATGCAGGGCTCTAGTCATCTACTCTAATACAGGGCTCTGGTCCCCTACTCTAATACAGGGCTCTGGTTCCCTACTCTAATACAGGGCTCTGGTCCTCTACTCTAATACAGGGCTCTGGTTCCCTACTCTAATACAGGGCCCTGGTCCTCTACTCTAATACAGGGCTCTGGTCCCCTACTCTAATACAGGGCTCTGGTTCCCTACTCTAATACAGGGCTCTGGTCCCCTACAGGGCTCTGGTCCCTACTCTAATACAGGGCTCTGGTCCCCTACTCTAATACAGGGCTCTGGTTCCCTAAATGCAGGGCTCTGGGCCCCTTCCAGGGCTCTACCCTCTAATACAGGGCTCTGGTTCCCTACTCTAATACAGGGCTCTGGTCCCTACTCTAATACAGGGCTCTGGTCCCTACTCTAATACAGGGCTCTGGTTCCCTACTCTAATACAGGGCTCTGGTCCTCTACTCTAATACAGGGCTCTGGTCCCTACTCTAATGCAGCTCTGGTTCCCTACTCTAATGCAGGGCTCTGGTTCCCTAATGCAGGGCTCTGGTTCCCTACTCTAATACAGGGCTCTGGTTCCCTACTCTAATACAGGGCTCTGGTCCCCTAGGGCTCTGGTTCCCTACTCTGGTCCTAATACAGGGCTCTGGTCCCTACTCTAATGCAGGGCTCTGGTTCCCTACTCTAATGCAGGGCTCTGGTTCCCTACTCTAATGCAGGGCTCTGGTTCCCTACTCTAATGCAGGGCTCTGGTTCCCTACTCTAATGCAGGGCTCTGGTTCCCTACTCTAATGCAGGGCTCTGGTTCCCTACTCTAATACAGGGCCCTGGTCCCCTACTCTAATGCAGGGCTCTGGTTCCTTACTCTAATACAGGGCTCTGGTTCCCTACTCTAATGCAGGGCTCTGGTTCCCTACTCTAATACAGGGCTCTGGTTCCCTACTCTAATACAGGGCTCTGGTTCCCTACTCTAATGCAGGGCTCTGGTTCCCTACTCTAATACAGGGCTCTGGTTCCCTACTCTAATGCAGGGCTCTGGTTCCCTACTCTAATGCAGGGCTCTAGTCATCTACTCTAATACAGGGCTCTGGTCCCTACTAATACAGGGCTCTGGTTCCCTACTAAATGCAGGGCCTGGTCCTCTACTCTAATACAGGGCTCTGGTTCCCTACTCTAATACAGGGCTCTGGTCCTCTACTCTAATACAGGGCTCTGGTTCCCTACTCTAATACAGGGCCCTGGTCCTCTACTCTAATACAGGGCTCTGGTCCCCCAGGGCTCTGGTTCCCTACTCTAATACAGGGCTCTGGTCCCCTACTCTAATACAGGGCTCTGGTTCCCTACTCTAATGCAGGGCTCTGGTCCCCTACTCTAATACAGGGCTCTAATACAATACAGGGCTCTGGTTCCCTACTCTAATGCAGGGCTCTGGGCCCTACTAATAGGGCTCTGGTCCCCTACTCTAATACAGGGCTCTGGTTCCCTACTCTAATGCAGGGCTCTGGTCCCTACTCTAATACAGGGCTCTGGTCCCTACTCTAATACAGGGCTCTGGTTCCCTACTCTAATGCAGGGCTCTGGTTCCCTACTCTCTGGTTCCCTAATAATAGGGCTCTGGTTCCCTACTCTAATACAGGGCTCTGGTCCTCTACTCTAATACAGGGCTCTGGTTCCCTACTCTAATACAGGGCCCTGGTCCTCTACTCTAATACAGGGCTCTGGTCCCCTACTCTAATACAGGGCTCTGGTTCCCTACTCTAATACAGGGCTCTGGTCCCCTACTCTAATACAGGGCTCTGGTCCCCTCTAATACAGGGCTCTGGTCCCCTAAATGCAGGGCTCTGGTTCCCTACTCTAATGCAGGGCTCTGGTTCCCTACTCTAATGCAGGGCTCTGGTTCCCTACTCTAATACAGGGCTCTGGTCCCTCTAATACAGGGCTCTGGTTCCCTACTCTAATACAGGGCTCTGGTCTCGGTTCCAGGGATCTGGTCCCTAATGCAGGGCTCTGGTTCCCTCTAATAGGGCTCTGGTTCCCTAAATACAGGGCTCTGGTCCTCTCTAATGCAGGGCTCTGGTTCCCTACTCTAATACAGGGCTCTGGTTCCCTACTCTAATGCAGGGCTCTGGTTCCCTACTCTAATACAGGGCCTGGTCCCTACTCTAATGCAGGGCTCTGGTTCCCTACTCTAATACAGGGCTCTGGTTCCCTACTCTAATACAGGGCTCTGGTTCCCTACTCTAATACAGGGCTCTGGTTCCCTACTCTAATACAGGGCTCTGGTTCCCTACTCTAATACAGGGCTCTGGTTCCCTACTCTAATACAGGGCTCTGGTTCCCTACTGGGCTCTGTTCCCTACTCTAATACAGGGCTCTGGTTCCCTACTCTAATGCAGGGCTCTGGTCATCTACTCTAATACAGGGCTCTGGTCCCCTACTCTAATACAGGGCTCTGGTTCCCTACTATAATGCAGGGCCCTGGTCCTCTACTCTAATACAGGGCTCTGGTTCCCTACTCTAATACAGGGCCCTGGTCCTCTACTCTAATACAGGGCCCTGGTCCCCTACTCTAATACAGGGCTCTGGTCCCCTACTCTAATACAGGGCCCTGGTCCTCTACTCTAATACAGGGCTCTGGTGCCCTACTCTAATACAGGGCTCTGGTTCCCTACTCTAATACAGGGCTCTGGTTCCCTACTCTAATACAGGGCCCTGGTCCTCTACTCTAATACAGGGCTCTGGTCCCCTACTCTAATACAGGGCTCTGGTTCCCTACTCTAATACAGGGCTCTGATTCCCTACTCTAATACAGGGCTCTGGTCCCTCTCTAAATACAGGGCTCTGGTTCCCTACTCTAATACAGGGCCCTAGTCCTCTACTCTAATACAGGGCTCTGGTTCCCTAATCTAATACAGGGCCCTGGTCCTCTACTCTAATACAGGGCTCTGGTCCCCTACTCTAATACAGGGCTCTGGTTCCCTACTCTAATACAGGGCTCTGGTTCCCTACAATAATACAGGGCTCTGGTCCCCTACTCTAATACAGGGCTCTGGTTCCCTACTCTAATACAGGGCTCTGGTCCTCGCTCTAATACAGGGATCTGGTCCCCTACTCTAATGCAGGGCTCTGGTTCCCTACTCTAATGCAGGGCTCTGGTTCCCTACTCTAATGCAGGGCTCTGGTTCCCTACTCTAATGCAGGGCTCTGGTCCCTACTCTAATGCAGGGCTCTGGTTCCCTACTCTAATGCAGGGCTCTGGTTCCCTACTCTAATACAGGGCTCTGGTTCCCTACTCTAATGCAGGGCTCTGGTTCCCTACTCTAATACAGGGCTCTGGTTCCCTACTCTAATACAGGGCTCTGGTTCCCTACTCTAATGCAGGGCTCTGGTTCCCTACTCTAATACAGGGCTCTGGTTCCCTACTCTAATGCAGGGCTCTGGTTCCCTACTCTAATGCAGGGCTCTAGTCCTCTACTCTAATACAGGGCTCTGGTCCCCTACTCTAATACAGGGCTCTGGTTCCCTACTATAATGCAGGGCCCTGGTCCTCTACTCTAATACAGGGCTCTGGTTCCCTACTCTAATACAGGGCCCTGGTCCTCTACTCTAATACAGGGCTCTGGTCCCCTACTCTAATACAGGGCTCTGGTCCCCTACTCTAATACAGGGCTCTGGTTCCCTACTCTAATACAGGGCCCTGGTCCTCTACTCTAATACAGGGCTCTGGTTCCCTACTCTAATACAGGGCTCTGGTTCCCTACTCTAATACAGGGCCCTGGTCCTCTACTCTAATACAGGGCTCTGGTTCCCTACTCTAATACAGGGCCCTGGTCCTCTACTCTAATACAGGGCTCTGGTTCCCTACTCTAATACAGGGCTCTGGTCCCCTACTCTAATACAGGGCTCTGGTCCCCTACTCTAATACAGGGCTCTGATCCCCTACTCTAATACAGGGCTCTGGTCCCCTACTCTAATGCAGGGCTCTGGTTCCCTACTCTAATACAGGGCTCTGGTCCTCTACTCTAATACAGGGCTCTGGTCCCCTACTCTAATGCAGGGCTCTGGTTCCCTACTCTAATGCAGGGCTCTGGTTCCCTACTCTAATACAGGGCTCTGGTTCCCTACTCTAATACAGGGCTCTGGTCCTCTACTCTAATACAGGGCCCTAGTCCTCTACTCTAATACAGGGCTCTGGTTCCCTACTCTAATACAGGGCCCTAGTCCTCTACTCTAATACAGGGCTCTGGTTCCCTACTCTAATACAGGGCCCTAGTCCTCTACTCTAATACAGGGCCCTGGTCCTCTACTCTAATACAGGGCTCTGGTTCCCTACTCTAATACAGGGCTCTGGTTCCCTACTCTAATACAGGGCTCTGGTCCCCTACTCTAATACAGGGCTCTGGTCCCCTACTCTAATACAGGGCTCTGGGCCCCTACTCTAATACAGGGCTCTGGTCCCCTACTCTAATGCAGGGCTCTGGTTCCCTACTCTAATACAGGCCCCTAGTCCTCTACTCTAATACAGGGCCCTGGTCCTCTACTCTAATACAGGGCTCTGGTTCCCTACTCTAATACAGGGCTCTGGTTCCCTACTCTAATACAGGGTTCTGGTTCCCTACTCTAATACAGGGCTCTGGTCCCCTACTCTAATACAGGGCTCTGGTTCCCTACTCTAATACAGGGCTCTGGTTCCCTACTCTAATACAGGGCTCTGGTTCCCTACTCTGATTAAGGGCCCTGGTCTTTCTCAGGAGCTGAGGTTGATTGGACGAGAAGGAAGTTGCCCCTAAACACTGATCTAAGGTCTTCCCTGATAACGAAGGTTAGGTTTTAGACAGGATATACTGATCCTAGATCTGTACCAAAAGCCCTATTCTACAATCTGTCACAATAACACCACCTAGTGGAAAATCATGACACTCACACATCCTATTTTCCTAACAGGACTGGCTCCTATTCTGTGGCCATTTATCAAGCATCTGTCTAACAGTAACAGTGCTGATTTAGGATCAGTTTAGTCTTTTAGATCATCATGAATATGACTATGTGGACGGGGACGGGGGGACCTGGACGGGGGGACCCTGGACACGGGGACAGGACCTGGACGGGGGGACGGGGCCTGGGACGGGGGAAGGGGCCTGGACACGGGGACAGGACCTGGACGGGGGGACGGGACGACGGGGCCTGGACACGGGGACAGGACCTGGACGGGGGGGGCCTGGACGGTGACTGGGACGGGGGAAGGGGCCTGGACATGGGGACAGGACCTGGACGGGGGGACGCGGACGAGGGGACGGGGACTGGGGCGGGGGAAGGGGCCTGGACACGGGGACGGGACCTGGACGGGGGGACGGACCTGGACGGGGGGACGGGGACTCGGACGGGGACGGGACCTGGACGGGCCTGGACAGGGGGGACGCGGACGGGGGGGACAGGGGACTGTATATGGTATGCTAACTTACTTTCTCAAGATCTTATTTTTATTTCTCCTGTGTTTTTGTTCTACCTTGTTATTTTTAGTACCACATTGTTATTGATTACTGCATTGTTGGGATGAGAGCTGCAACAAAGGCATTTCACTGTACTTGTGCACATGACATTAAAATGTGAAAGTTGATACGTGATCCAAGATCAGAACTCTTACCCTGAGATGCTTAATACACACAGTATGGCCCCTGGTCAGGAATGGGTCCAGGGTAAGCCTGTATTGAGCCTGGGGGTGAGGGAACGGGAGATAGAGGGTAAAGAAAGGAGAGAGAGAGACAGAGAGAGAAGGAATGAGGAGAAAGTAAGGGAAAGAGAATGGGATAGAGCTGTAGTGAGAGCACAGAGGGGGGAATGGACAGACAACCAGAGAGATGAGAGAGAAGAATGGACAGAGAACCAGAGAGAGGAATGGACAGATTACCAGAGAGATTAGAGATAGGAACGAACAGAGAACCAAAGAGAGGAATGGACAGAAACCCAGAATGATGAGAGAGAGGAATGGACAGAGAACCAGAACGATGAGAGAGAGGAATGGACAGAGAACCAGAAAGATGAGAGAGAGGATTGAACAGAGAACCAGAACGATGAAAGAGAGAAATGGAAAGAGAACCAGAGAGAGGAATGGACAGAGAACCAGATAGATGAGAGAGAGGAATGAACAGAGACCCAGAAAGATGAGAGAGAGGAATGAACAGAGAACCAGAGAGAGGACTGGACAGATTACCAGAGAGATTAGAGATAGGAATGAACAGAGAACCAGAGAGAGGAATAGACAGAGAACCAGAGAGATGAGACAGGAACGGACAGAGAACCAGAGAGATGAGACAGGAATGGACAGAGAACCAGAGAGATGAGAGAGAGGAATGGACAGAGAACCAGTGAGATGGGAGAGAGGAATGTACAGAGAACCAGAGAGATGAGAGAGAGGAATGGACAGAGAACCAGAGAGATGGGGGAGAGGAATGAACAGAGATCCAAAGAGAAGAATGGACAGAGATCCAGAGAGAGGAATGGACAGGAAACCAGAGAGATGAGAGAGAGGAATGGACAGAGATCCAGAGAGAGGAATGGACAGAGAACCAGAGAGATAAGAGAGAGGAATGGACAGAGCACCAGAGAGAGGAATGAACAAAGAACCAGAGAGATGAGAGACAGGAATGGAAAGAGAACCAGAGAGATAAGAGAGAGGAATGGACAGACAACCAGAGAGAGGAATGAACAAAGAACCAGAGAGATGAGAGACAGGAATGGAAAGAGAACCAGAGAGATGAGACAGGAATGGACAGAGAACCAGAGAGATGAGAGAGGGGAAATGACAGAGAACAAGAGAGATGAGAGAGAGGAATAGACAGAAAACCAGAGAGAGGAATGGACAGATTACCAGAGAGATTAGAGATAGGAACGAACAGAGAACCAGAGAGAGAAATGGACAGAGAACCAGAGAGATGAGACAGGAATAGACAGAGAACCAGAGAGATGAGAGAGAGGAATGGACAGAGAACCAGAGAGATGAGAGAGAGGAATGGACAGAGAACCAGAGAGATGAGAGAGAGGAATGGACAGAGAACCAGAGAGATGGGAGAGAGGAATGGACAGAGAACCAGAGAGAGGAATGGACAGAGAACCAGAGAGATGAGAGAGAGGAATGGACAGAGAACCAGAGAGATGAGAGAGAGGAATGGACAGAGAACCAGAAAGATGGGGGAGAGGAATGAACAGAGAACCAGAGAGAGGAATGGACAGAGATCCAGAGAGAGGAATGGACAGGAAACCAGAGAGATGAGAGAGAGGAATGGACAGAGATCCAGAGAGAGGAATGGACAGAGAACCAGAGAGATAAGATACAGGAATGGACAGAGCACCAGAGAGAGGAATGGACAGAGAACCAGAGAGAAAAATGGACAGAACCAGAGAGATGAGAGAGAGAAAGCAGAGAACCAGAAAGTTGGGAGAGAGGAATGGACAGAACCAGAGAGATGAGAGAGAGGAATGGACAGAACCAGAGAGATGAGAGAGAGTAACCAGAGAGATGAGAGAGAGTAACCAGAGAGATGAGAGAGAGTAACAATGTTAGAGAAAAACCAAGGAGTGCCAGTGTTTCTGCAGCAGGTCTGTCTGCTGAGCTTTAGTGTCTCTATAGTACCATGGCTGGATTAGTCTGGTCTATAGCAGATCAAAGATACACAGGGCTGAGGTGTGTGTGTGTGTCCTGTCCCATCTTCTTCATCTGAGTAGCGTCTGCCATTACTGCTGTGTCTGAGGTTTTCAGGCTTCGTCTCTAATGGCACCCTATTTTTATTTGTTATTTGTTTAACTAGGCAAGTCATTTAAGAACAAATTTTTATTTTCAATGACGGCCTAGGAACAGTGGGTTAACTGGTCTAGGAACAGTGGGTTAACTGGTCTAGGAACAGTGGGTTAACTGGCCTAGGAACAGTGGGTTAACTGGTCTAGGGTTAACTGGTCTAGGAACAGTGGGTTAACTGGTCTAGGAACAGTGGGTTAACTGGTCTAGGAACAGTGGGTTAACTGGTCTAGGAACAGTGGGTTAACTGGTCTAGGAACAGTGGGTTATCTGCCTTGTTCAGTGGCAGAACAACACATGTTTACCTTGTCTAGGAACAGTGGGTTAACTTAGGGTGGGTTATTCGAACAGCTTGCAACCTTGTTCAGTGGCAGAACTAGTTTACCAAGGGATTCGACCCCTATTCCCTTCGTAGTGCACTACTTTTGACCAGAGCCCAATGGGAAGTGATAAAGAAATAGCGCACTACATATGGAATAGCATGGCGTTTGATACTTACCCTTAGACTGGCATTGTGTCAACATCATTTATCCCTATATTTAGACTGTATGAATCACAGCAAAACTCCTAGCATCATCACTCTCATTCAACCCTGTTGGTTTAGGATTTAGCAACAGGTTATGCAGTTAAATGAGAGATGGAGGGAGAGGGGAGAGAGAGGAAGGGAGAGGGGAGAGAGAAGGAGGGAGAGTGGAGAGAGAAGGAGGGAGAGGGGAGAGAGAAGGAGGGAGAGGGGAGAGAGAGGAAGGGAGAGGGGAGAGAGAAGGAGGGAGAGGGGAGAGAGAAGGAGGGAGAGGGGAGAGAGAAGGAGGGAGAGGGGAGAGAGAGGAAGGGAGAGGGGAGAGAGAAGGAGGGAGAGAGAGAAGGAGGGAGAGGAAGGAGGGAGAGGGGAGAGAGAGGGAAGGAGGGAGAGGGAGAGGAAGGGAGAGGAAGGGAAGGGAGAGAAGGAGGGAGAGGGGAGAGAGAGGAAGGGAGAGGGAGAGAGAGGAAGGAAGGGAGAGGGGAGGGAGAGGGAGAGAGGGGAGAGGGGAGAGAGAAGGGAGAGGGGAGAGAGAGGAAGGGAGAGGGGAGAGAGAAGGAGGGAGAGGGGAAAGAGAGGAAGGGAGAGGGGAGAAAGAGGGTCGAGATTGAGAGGGATAGAGGGGGAGCAAGAGGGAGAGAGGGACAGAAGGAGAGGCAGAAAAAGACAGCGAGGGTGGCAGATAAGAGAGAGAGAGATTTAGCTACACAAATCAATTGTGTTTTGATGCAATGACATTGGAAAAGTGGGGTCTCGTGAATGAAAATTCACGATGATTCACGATGAGATTAGTTCACATTACCATAATCCTCTCCCTCTCTGCCACTCCCACCCCTCTCTATCTTTCGTTCTCCCTCTCTCTCTACCTCTCCCCCTCTCTCCTGTTCTCCCTCTCTCGGTCAATATCCCCCTCTCTCTCTGCCACTCTCACCCCACTCGATCTTTCGTTCTCCCTCCCTCTCTGTCGCTCTCTCTCTACCTCTCCCCCTCCCTCTCTTGGTCAATATCCCCCTCTCTCTCTCTGCCACTCTCACCCCACTCGATCTTCCTTTCTCCCTCCCTCTCTGTCTCTCTCTCTCTCTACCTCTCCCTCTCTCCTGTTCTCCCTCTCTCTGTCTATATCCCCCTCTGTCTCTGCCTCTCTATCAATTCAATTCAAATGAAGGGCTTTATTGGCATGGGAAACATATGTTTACATTGCCAAAGCAAGTGCAATAGATTATAAACAAAATGTGAAATAAACAATAAAAAATTAACAGTAACCATTACTCTCACAAGTGTCAAATGAATAGGCACATTTAAAATGTCCTATTATGGCTATGTAGGGTTACAATGATGTGCAAATGGTTCAAGTATAAAAGGGAAAATAAATAAACAAGAGAATTGGTTGTATTTACAATGGTGTTTGTTCTTCACTGGTTGCCCTTTTCTTGTGGCAACAGGTCACAAATCTTTGCTGCTGTGATGTCACACTGTGGTATTTCACCCAGTATATATGGGAGTTTATCAAAATTGGATTTGTTTTGGAATTCTTTGTGGATCTGTGTAATATGAGGGAAATATGTCTCTCTAATATGGTCATACATTGGGCAGGAGGTTAGGAAGTGCAGCTCAGTTTCCACCTCATTTTGTGGGCAGTGAGCACATAGCCCGTCTTCTCTTGAGAGCCATGTCTGCCTACGGCGGCCTTTCTCAATAGCAAGGCTATGCTCACTGAGTCTGTACATAGTCAAAGCTTTCCTTAATTTTGGGTCAGTCACAGTGGTCAGGTATTCTGCCGCTGTGTACTCTCTGTTTAGGGCCAAATAGCATTCTAGTTTGCTCTGCTTGTTTGTTAATTCTTTCCAATGTGTCAAGTAATTATCTTTTTGTTTTCTCATGATTTGGTTGGGTCTAATTGTGTTGCTGTCCTGGGGCTCTGTGGGGTCTGTTTGTGTTTGTGAACAGAGCCCCAGGACCAGCTTGCTTAGGGGACTCTTCTCCAGGTTCATCTCTCTGTAGGTGATGGCGTTGTTGTGGAAGGTTTGGGATTCGCTTCCTTTTAGGTGGTTGTAGAATTTACCAGCTCTTTTCTGGATTTGGATCATTAGCGGGTATCGGCCTGATTCTCCTCTGCATTCATTATTTGGTGTTTTACATTTTTTATTTATTTTTATTTGACCTTTATTTAACCAGGCAAGTCAGTTAAGAACAAATTCTTATTTTCAATGACAGCCTAGGAACAGTGGGTTAACTGCCTGTTCAGGGGCAGAACGACAGATTTGTATACATACACTAGAGGTCGTCCGATTATGATTTTTCAACGCCGATACCGATTAATCGGCCGCTTTTTAAAATTTGTAATAATGGCAATTACAACAATACTGAATTAACACTTATTTTAACTTAATATAAAACATCGATAAAATCAATTTAGCCTCAAATAAATAATGAAGCATGTTCAATTTGGTTTAAATAATGCAAAAACAAAGTGTTGGAGAAGAACGTAGAAGTGCAATATGTGCCATGTAAAAAAGCTAACATTTAAGTTCCTTGCTCAGAACATGAGAACATATGAAAGCTGGTGGTTCCTTTTAACATGAGACTTCAATATTCCCAGGTAAGAAGTATTAGGTTGTAGTTAATATAGTATTCATAGGACTATTTCTCTCTATACCATTTGTATTTCATATACCTTTGACTATTGGATGTTCTTATAGGCACTATAGTATTGCCAGTGTAACAGTATAGCTTCCGTCTCTCTCCTCGCCTCTACCTGGGCTCGAACCAGGAACACATCGACAACAGCCACACTCGAAGCATCGTTACCCATCGCTCCACAAAAGCCGCGTCCCTTGCAGCGCAAGGGGAATAACTACTCCAAATCTAAAAGCGAGTGAAGTTTGAAACAGTATTAGTACACACCCAGCTAACTAGCTAGCCATTTCACATTGGTTACACCCACCAGCCATTAGGCTGATAGGCTTGAAGTCATAAACAGCGCTGTGCTTGCGAAGAGCTGTTGGCAAAACGTACGAAAGTGCTGTATGAATGAATGATTACGGGCCTGCTGCTGCTCAGTCAGACTGCTCTATCAAATCATAGACTTAATTATAACATAACACACAGAAATCTGAGCCTTTGGTCATTAATATGATCAAATCCGGAAACTATCATTTCGAAAACAAAACGTTTATTATTTCAGTGAAATACGGAACCGTTACGTATTTTATCTAATGGGTGGCATCCCTAAATCTAAATATTCTCGTTACATTGCACAACCTTCAATGCATGTCATAATTACGTAAAATTCTGGCAAATTAGTTCGCAATGAGTCAGGCAGCCCAAACTGTTGCATATACCCTGACTCTGCGTGCAATGAACGCAAGAGAAATGACACAATTTCACCTGGTTAATATTGCCTGCTAAACTGGATTAGTAGTTATAACTAGTGATTATGATTTATTGTTTTTTACCTTGGCTTCTACTGCATTCGCATAACAGGCAGGCTACTCGTGGAGTGCAATGGTTAGAGCGTTGGACTAGTTAACTCTGCGGTTGCAAGATTGGAACCCCTGAGCTGACAAGGTGAAAATCTGTTGTCCTGTCGTTCTAGCCCCACAGTCCCTAGGCCGTCATTAAAAACTAAGAATGTGTTCTTAACTGACTTGCCTAGATAAATAAAAGGTCTAAAAAAACACCATTATTTTTGTCTTACTGAGATTTACTGTCAGGGCCCAGGTCTGACAGAATCTGTGCAGAAGATCTAGGTGCTGCTGTAGGCCCTCCTTGGTTGGTGACAGAAGCACCAGATCATCAGCAAACAGTAGACATTTGACTTCAGATTCTAGTAGGGTGAGGCCGGGTGCTGCAGACTGTTCTGTTGCCCTCACTAATTATTTGATATAAATTTTGAAGCTGCATCGCTGTCTCACCCCATGGCCTTGTGGAAAGAAATGTGTTTTTTGCCAATTTTAACTGAAGACTTGTTGTTTGTGTACATGGGTTTAATAATGTTGTATGTTTTTCCCCCAACACCGCTTTCCATCACTTTGTATCGCAGACCATGATGAGAAATTAAGTCCAAAGCTTTTTTGAAATCAACAAAGCATCAGAAGTCTGCCTTTTTTTGTTTAGTTTGTTTTTCAATTAGGGTGAATACATGGTCTGTCATACTGAAAATTGGTAAAAGCCAATATGACATTGTTTTCACTGAGTAAATGTAAAAATCTGATGTTAAAGATAATGTAGAATATTTTCCCAAGGTTGCTGTTGACGCATATCCCACGGTAGTTATTGGGGTCAAATTTGTCTCCACTTTTGACGATTGGGGTGATCAGTTCTTGGTTCCAAATATTGGGGAAAATGCCAGAGCCGAGGATGAGGTTAAAGAGTTTAAGTATAGCCAATTGGAATATGTGGTCTTTATATTTTATCATTAATTTAGGATACCGTCAACACTATAGTTCTTTGGAGGTTTGTATTTTGTCCTGTAGTTCAGTCAATGTAATTGGAGAATCCAGTGGGTTCTGGTAGTCTTTAGTAGCTGACAACTAAGATGTGTAATTGATCATGTATATGTTTTTGCTGTTTGTTCTTTGTTATAGAGCCAAAAATATTGGAGAAGTGGTTTATCCATACATCTCCATTTTGGATAGATAACTCTTCATGTTGTTGTTTGTTTAGTGTTTTCAATTTTCCCAGAAGTGGTTAGAGTCTATGGATTCTTCAATTACATTGAGCTGATTTCTGATGTGCTGTTCCTTCTTTTTCTGTAGTGTATTTCAGTATTGTTTTAGTGATTCACCATAGTGAAGGCGTAGACTCGGATTTTCTGGGTCTCTGTTTTTGATTGGACAGGTTTCTCAATTTCTTTCTTAGGTTTTAGCGTTCTTCATCAAACCATTTGTCATTGTTGTTAATTTTCTTCGGTTGTCTGCTTGACATTTTTAGATTTAATAGGGAAGCTGAAAGGTCAAATATACTGTTTAGATTTTCTACTGCCAAGTTTATAGGTTCACTAATACAGTGAATGTTTTCTCCATGAAGTTGTCTAAAAGGGATTTAATTAGTTGTTGCCTGATAGTTTTTTGGTAGGTTTCCACACTACTTTCCTTCCATCTATAGCACTTATTTTTTGTCCTATATTTATACATTCTTTTTTCAAACATTTTATTATTTTTTCAATCTCAGCCCCTGCCCCCGCAAGAGGTCTTTTGCCCCCGTCCCCACAAGAGGTCTTTGCCCCCCCGTCCCCACAAGAGGTATTTTGCCCCGTCCCCACAAGAGGTCTTTTGCCCTCATCCCCACAATCGGTTCCCCCCCCCGTCCCCACAAGAGGTCTTTTGCCCCCGTCCCCACAAGAGGTCTTTTGCCCCCGTCCCCACAAGAGGTCTTTTGCCCCCGTCCCCACAAGAGGTATTTTGCCCCCGTCCCTGCAAGAGGTCTTTTGCCCCCGTCCCCACAAGAGGTATTTTGCCCCCCGTCCCTGCAAGAGGTCTTTTGCCCCCCCCCCCGTCCCTGCAAGAGGTCTTTTGCCCTCCCCCCCGTCCCTGCAAGAGGTCTTTTGCCCTCGTCCCCACAAGAGGTCTTTTGCCTTATGGTATGCTGTCATTGTAAATAAGAATTTGTTCTTAACTGACGAAAAAAAAAAAAAGAATAATGTGCAGTTCCTTTGGCTTTGATGCCTCATGATTGGGTATTGCTCTGTTCAAGTAGACTGTGATTTTGCTGTGGGGGTGTCAGTGGGCTGACTGTGAACGCTCTAAGAGACTCTGGGTTGAGGTCAGTGATAAAGTAATCTACAGTACTACTGCCAAGAGATGAGCTATAGCTGTACCTACCGTAGGAGTCCCCTCGAAGCCTACCATTGACTATGTACAGACCCAGCGTGTCACAGAGCTGCAGGAGTTGTGACCCATTTTTGTTGGTTGTTTTGTCATAGTTGTGTCAAGGGGAGCATATTTAGGTGGGAATACTGTCACCTCTAGGTAGGTGTTTGTCCCCCTGTGTGCTGAGGGTGTTCTTGTTCAGTTCTGGCATTTAGGTTGCCACAGACAGGTACATGTCCCTGGGCCTGGAAATTGTTGATCTCCCCTCTAGGATGGAGAAGCTGTCATCGTTAAAGTATGGGGATTCTATTGGAGGGAAATAGGTAACTCACAGGAGGACATTTTTCTCTGTTAAGATAATTTCCTTATTAATTTCTAGCCAGGTGTAAAATGTTCCTGTTTTGACTTATTTAACAGCGTAGGTTAGGTCTGCTCTTTACAAAATTAGCATACCCCTTGAGTCTCTTCCCTGTTTCACACCTGGTAGTTTGGTGGATGGGACGACCAGCTCTTTGTAAGCTTTAGGGCAACCAGTGGGTCCATCTCCTCTATTTCATGTTTCTTGTAGGATGACAATGTCTGTATTTCTGATTTCTTTGATGTGACGCCCCTCCCACTCTGTCTGCCGTATTCTTTCTCTTTGTTTTTGTTTTCCTTATTAGGATGTCAGTGGGTGGGGCTGGGAGCGTCGTCAGCCAAATGGCTGGGATAAATACACCTCTTCCCCATTCATATCAGGATGTCAGTGGGCGGAGCTGGGAGCGTCGTCAGCCAAATGGCTGGGATAAATACACCTCTTCCCCATTCATATCAGGATATCAGTGGGCGGAGCTGGGAGCGTCGTCAGCCAAATGGCTGGGATAAATACACCTCTTCCCCATTCATTGAGGAGACTTTCTCCATACAGACACACTGTTTGATTTTGGTTGTGTCATTTTTGTGGTTTGGTTTGGCATCTTTCAACACTCCTCATTATCACATCATGCAACCACTCACTTACACTGATTACACACACACACCATTGTTTATTAGTGTATAGGTTACCTCAGTTAATAAACATATTTTTGTTATTCCTTATCTCCACGTTGTCTCCTTTTTGTTATGGGCTGAGTCGGTTCGTGACAAGTGGGGGCTCATCCAGGATCTTGAAGGTATGATGTTTGGGAGAAAACGTGGAGTTGAATGAACTCGTTCCGAATTAGACGCCATAGTCACAAGTAAATAATAAAGAAAGGATCTCGCTCTTGCCCTCTGCTGAGCACACCAGACCACAACAACTAACAGGTTGAAATCAGTGTTAAACGTCAAAAAAATGATGTTAGGTTGATATCAAAAGTCAATCTAATGGAGAGTGGTATTCTTGAAGTTACCTCTGGGGCTGTCTATACCGAGGACTCGTGTCGTGGAAATTGGTCATTTCAAGAGAGAATTGGTCATTTCTTCAAACAATCATCTTTATTTAATATCGATTCATTATTGCAATAATGAGGCCGTCAGCCCACCAGTCTTGACTGACTGTTAGGCTGAGAGTTTAGCCTTTACAGACAATGTACACTTTTTATATAGCTGATACCAAAATTGCTTAGTCAGTCACTTCTAACCTTCCCATAAGCCACCTTGGTTTTCTACACAGGATGACCTTTTACTTAGTTTCCCAGATGCCAGGAAGACGAGACAATGAGACAATGCTCTTAACTCTTCCAGGCTTTCTCTATCTCGAGTCACACACACCACATCTTGTCTGTAGAATGATAGCTTTTAGGTTTTTATCACCAACACTAATCAATTGTCAGCTTCAATCTATCTCTAGTAGAACCCTTGTCCTCACCACCCAGACTAGCTGCAGGGTGCTAGAGACCATAAAACACAACATTACCAGGACAGAAATATCTTAGTGTTCGTTAAGTAAATAATTGTTACATAGCCAACAAATAAGGTAAATACATAACTTTTCCCTCACATTCCCCTCTCAAGAAGCTAAGCTTCTTCTAGAAAAATGTAAGGATACAAGCATCACGTAATTGTTAAACATCAATTTAAACAAAGTACATATTTCTGGTGCCTGACATTTGATCCATAGTAAATAATCTGTCTTTGCGTTGCTGAGTTTTAGACCTTTCTTATCTAAACACAGTCAATCTAGAACAGAAAATGAAACATAAAAATGGCACAATGCACAAATGTAGGGGTCAGCATGTCAAAAATGTCCACCCCATTTAGAACCCTTCCTATATCAGTGAGACACCCCTCTCTGAGCACCTTGTACATACAGTAGGAACATGAGTCCACATCTGGGTCCTGATGCTCAGAATTGGGGTCCTCATCAGAGATGTAGTCAGGAATAGATCAGGGAAATCATTCCGTTTCCAAATCCTAATTAAAACCCAATTAATTATCCAACCAAAATGTAGAATGACATTTGCTCAGTGATTCACATTGGTTTTATCACCCAAAATCAAAAACCCAAAAACACAGAGGGGAATGAGACAGACAATGAAAACCGGTTAGCGCTGTTTTTAGATGTCAAAACCCTGTCTATATGAACAGGGAAACCCATTCCATTTTCTAAATCTTGCCCAATTAGTGGTCCCACAACAGGGTGTTGTATCCACACTGGGATATCGCCTGCTGCGATTACTATGGTATGGATTATGTTACGTCTTTCCCAAAGTCCAAAACTACCAACTATGTAACACAGTCCCAAAAAATCCAACCTTACCTCATATTTACTAAGTATCAGGAATAACAAAACACTTACAGTAACACCTAACAATAGTAACCCGGGGCATACCTGTTTACCTAATTTAACAAAACACTTACAGTAACACCTAACAATAGTAACCCGGGACATACCTGTTTACCTCATTTAACAAAACACATAACAAACACAACACGTTATAATTAGACTTCGCCAGGACTAGTGCCCCCGCAGGGTGTCACCGAGCACAGGTCCCTCGTCTAACAGAACTCCCCGAGGACTAGTGCCCCCCCCCCCCCCCTCCGCAGGGTGTCACCGGGTGCAGGTCCCTCGTCTAACAGAACCTCGCCAGGACTAGTGCCCCCGCAGGGTGTCACCGAGCACAGGTCCCTCGTCTAACAGAACTCCCAGAGGACTAGTGCCCCCCGCAGGGTGTCACCGGGTGCAGGTCCCTCGTCTAACAGAACCTCGCCAGGACTAGTGCCCCCGCAGGGTGTCACCGGGCACAGGTCCCTCGTTCCCACAAACCTGCTAGTTACCTCAGCTGTGGCCCTCTTAAGGAAGACCTCGCTGTGAGCTTACACTCATACAGGGGCTTTAATTTTTAAAATGACTTTTTCTTTATAATTTCATCACGTATTGATGGATTGTCCAAGCCTACCTCTCTCAGTACTCTGTCTGAGATTTGGTATCCACCCGTTACCTCTCAGATCATAGGTAGGTCCAGCTGCTCAATAATAAGCCTGGTTTACCCTGAGATCCCAATTTCCCATCCCCTGTGCACAGTTAAATCAAATCAAATCAAAATCTAATTTTATTTGTCACATACACATGGTTAGCAGATGTTAATGCGAGTGTAGCGAAATGCTTGTGCTTCTAGTTCCGACAATGCAGTAATAACCAACAAGTAATCTAACTAACAATTCCAAAACTACTGTCTTATACACACAAGTGTAGGGGGATAATGAATATGTACATAAAGATATATGAGTGAGTGATGGTACAGAGCGGCATAGGCAAGATACAGTAGATGGTATCGAGTACAGTATATACATATGAGATGAGTATGTAAACAAAGTGGCATAGTTAAAGTGGCTAGTGATACATGTATTACATAAAGATGCAGTAGATGATATAGAGTACAGTATATACGTATACATATGAGATGAATAATGTAGGGTATGTAAACATTATATTAGGTAGCATTGTTTAAAGTGGCTAGTGATATATTTTACATCATTTCCCATCAATTCCCATTATTAAAGTGGCTGGAGTTGAGTCAGTGTGTTGGCAGCAGCCACTCAATGTTAGTGGTGGCTGTTTAACAGTCTGATGGCCTTGAGATAGAAGCTGTTTTTCAGTCTCTCGGTCCCAGCTTTGATGCACCTGTACTGACCTCGCCTTCTGGATGATAGCGGGGTGAAAAGGCAGTGGCTCGGGTGGTTGTTGTCCTTGATGATCTTTATGGCGGGTGGTGTAGGTGTCCTGGAGGGCAGGTAGTTTGCCCCCGGTGATGCGTTGTGCAGACCTCACTACCCTCTGGAGAGCCTTACGGTTGTGGGCGGAGCAGTTGCCGTACCAGGCGGTGATACAGCCCGCCAGGATGCTCTCGATTGTGCAGCTGTAGAAGTTTGTGAGTGCTTTTGGTGACACGCCAAAATTCTTCAGCCTCCTGAGGTTGAAGAGGCGCTGCTGCGCCTTCTTCACGATGCTGTCTGTGTGGGTGGACCAATTCAGTTTGTCTGTGATGTGGATGCCGAAGAACTTAAAACTTGCTACCCTCTCCACTAATGTTCCATCGATGTGGATAGGGGGGTGTTCCCTCTGCTGTTTCCTGAAGTCCACAATCATCTCCTTAGTTTTGTTGACGTTGAGTGTGAGGTTATTTTACAGGAGTGGTTAACAGGTGAAGTTGCAGATCACCTCCTCGTTGCCAAAAGTGTCGTGGAAATTCAGTACTGAGAGAGTCTTGGTCATTTCTTCAAACAATCATCTTTATTTAATATCGATTCATTATTGCAATAATGAGACCGTCAGCCCACCAGTCTTGACTGAATGTTAGGCTGAGAGTTTAGCCTTTACACACAATGTACACTTTTTATATAGCTGATACCAAAATTGCTTAGTCAGTCACTTCTAACCTTCCCATAAGCCACCTTGGTTTTCTACACAGGATGGTCTTTTACTTAGTTTCCCAGATGCCAGGAAGACGAGACAATGCTCTTAACTCTTCCAGGCTTTCTCTATCTCGAGTCACACACACCACATCTTGTCTGTAGAATGATAGCTTTTAGGTTTTTATCACCAACACGAATCAATTGTCAGCTTCAAGCTATCTCTAGTAGAGCCCTTGTCCTTGTTACATAGCCAACAAATAAGGTGAATGCATCATTTTTCCCTCCCGCTCGCCACCTCAGCCGTCTCCTTGTTTCGTTACAATGGCCGCCCATCTGTTAGACCTAGTGGTGTGTCTTTTGAACAACAGAAAGAACTGCTTCTGTTACAACTAGAGCACGATTGTGAGCAGCTATAATAACTGCCATTTAAAGAGGATTTGGAGCATTCTAAAATCAAGTTGCAACAAGAGCGGCTAGAGTTGGTTAGGGAAGGAAAGCTCTCAGGGGAGAGTTTGCTCTGGGAAGGTGACCCAGATTTACCAAGGGGTCACTTCTCTCTCGGTCGTGCCCAGGACTCATTTGATATTGTTGGAAACTTACGGTTGTGGCCAAAATGTAATGAGAAGGACCCTGAGACATTCTTTTTGTTTGAGCTTGTTGCTGACGCACCCACTTACACTACTGATTACACACCCACTTACACTACTGATTACACACCCACTTACACTACTGATTACACACCCACTTACACTACTGATTACACACCCACTTACACTACTGATTACACACCCACTTACACTACTGATTACACACCCACTTACACTACTGATTACACACCCACTTACATTACTGATTACACACCCACTTACATTACTGATTACACACCCACCACTACTGATTACACTACTGATTACACACCCACTTACACTACTGATTACACACCCACTTTACACTACTGATTACACACCCACTTACACTACTGATTACACACCCACTTACACTACTGATTACACACCCACTTACACTACTGATTACACACCCACTTACATTACTATTACACACCCACTGATTACACACCCACTTACATTACTGATTACACACCCACTTACACTACTGATTACACACCCACTTACACTACTGATTACACACCCACTTACACTACTGATTACACACCCACTTACACTACTGATTACACACCCACTTACACTACTGATTACACACCCACTTACACTACTGATTACACACCCACTTACATTACTGATTACACACCCACTTACACTACTGATTACACACCCACTTACACTACTGATTACACACCCACTTACACTACTGATTACACACCCACTTACACTACTGATTACACACCCTACTGATTACACTACTGATTACACACCCACTTACATTACTGATTACACACCCACTTACACTACTGATTACACACCCACTTACATTACTGATTACACACCCACTTACACTACTGATTACACACCCACTTACATTACTGATTACACACCCACTTACACTACTGATTACACACCCACTTACATTACTGATTACACACCACACTTACACTACTGATTACACACCCACTTACATTACTGATTACACACCCACTTACACTACTGATTACACACCCACTTACACTACTGATTACACACCCACTTACACTACTGATTACACACCCACTTACACTACTGATTACACACCCACTTACACTACTGATTACACACCCACTTACATTACTGATTACACACCCACTTACATTACTGATTACACACCCACTTACACTACTGATTACACACCCACTTACACTACTGATTACACACCCACTTACACTACTGATTACACACCCACTTACACTACTGATTACACACCCACTTACACTACTGATTACACACCCACTTACACTACTGATTACACACCCACTTACACTACTGATTACACACCCACTTACACTACTGATTACACACCCACTTACACTACTGATTACACACCCACTTACATTACTGATTACACACCCACTGATTACACACCCACTTACACTACTGATTACACACCCACTTACACTACTGATTACACACCCACTTACACTACTGATTACACACCACTTACACACACCCACTACTGATTACACACCCACTTACACTGATTACTGATTACACACCCACTTACACTACTGATTACACACCCACTTACACTACTGATTACACACCCACTTACACTACTGATTACACACCCACTTACACTGATTACTGATTACACACCCACTTACACTACTGATTACACACCCACTTACATTACTGATTACACACCCACTTACACTACTGATTACACACCCACTTACACTACTGATTACACACCCACTTACATTACTGATTACACACCCACTTACATTACTGATTACACACCCACTTACACTACTGATTACACACCCACTTACACTACTGATTACACACTTACACTACTGATTACACACCCACTTACACTACTGATTACACACCCACTACACTACTGATTACACACCCACTTACATTACTGATTACACACCCACTTACACTACTGATTACACACTTACATTACTGATTACACACCCACTTACACTACTGATTACACACCCACTTACACTACTGATTACACACCCACTTACATTACTGATTACACACCCACTTACACTACTGATTACACACCCACTTACATTACTGATTACACACCCACTTACACTACTGATTACACACCCACTTACATTACTGATTACACACCCACTTACATTACTGATTACACACCACTTACACTACTGATTACACACCCACTTACACTACTGATTACACACCCACTTACATTACTGATTACACACCCACTTACACTACTGATTACACACCCACTTACACTACTGATTACACACCCACTTACACTACTGATTACACACCCACTTACATTACACACCCACTTACACTACTGATTACACACCCACTTACATTACTGATTACACACCCACTTACACTTACTGATTACACACCCACTTACACTATTACACACCCACTGATTACACACCCACTTACACTACTGATTACACACCCACTTACATTACTGATTACACACCCACTTACACTACTGATTACACACCCACTTACACTACTGATTACACACCCACTTACTGATTACACACTTACTGATTACACACCCACTTACACTACTGATTACACACCCACTTACACTACTGATTACACACCCACTTACACTACTGATTACACACCCACTTACATTACTGATTACACACCCACTTACACTACTGATTACACACCCACTTACACTACTGATTACACACCCACTGATTACACACCCACTACTGATTACACACCCACTTACACTACTGATTACACACCCACTTACACTACTGATTACACACCCACTTACACTACTGATTACACACCCACTTACACTACTGATTACACACCCACTTCCACTACTGATTACACTACTGATTACACACCCACTTACACTACTGATTACACACCCACTTACACTACTGATTACACACCCACTTACACTACTGATTACACACCCACTTACACTACTGATTACACACCCACTTACATTACTGATTACACACCCACTTACACTACTGATTACACACCCACTTACATTACTGATTACACACCCACTTACACTACTGATTACACACCCACTTACACTACTGATTACACACCCACTTACACTGATTACTGATTACACACCCACTTACACTACTGATTACACACCCACTTACACTACTGATTACACACCCACTTACACTACTGATTACACACCCACTTACACTACTGATTACACACCCACTTACATTACACACCCACTACTGATTACACACCCACTTACACTACTGATTACACACCCACTTACATTACTGATTACACACCCACTTACACTACTGATTACACACCCACTTACACTACTGATTACACACCCACTGATTACACACCCACTTACACTACTGATTACACACCCACTTACATTACTGATTACACACCCACTTACACTACTGATTACACACCCACTTACACTACTGATTACACACCCACTTACATTACTGATTACACACCCACTTACACTACTGATTACACACCCACTTACACTACTGATTACACACCCACTTACACTACTGATTACACACCCACTTACACTACTGATTACACACCCACTTACACATTACTGATTACACACCCACTTACACTACTGATTACACACCCACTTACACTACTGATTACACACCCACTTACATTACTGATTACACACCCACTTACACTACTGATTACACACCCACTTACATTACTGATTACACACCACTTACACTACTGATTACACACCCACTTTACACTACTGATTACACACCCACTTACATTACTGATTACACACCCACTTACACTACTGATTACACACCACTTACACTACTGATTACACACCCACTGATTACTGATTACACACCCACTTACACTACTGATTACACACCCACTTACATTACTGATTACACACCCACTTACACTACTGATTACACACCCACTTACACTACTGATTACACACCCACTTACATTACTGATTACACACCCACTTACATTACTG